>NW_024032351.1:0-10727 GCF_002237135.1 Teleopsis dalmanni | reverse complement strand
TAACATTCATCAAATTTAATGAGTGTAGCAATTAACTTGCAGCAATTAATTCAATATGTCTAAATAATAATAATTCATTAAACAGAATAATATAACAATTTTGCATGATTTGCATAAGGAATTATTTGAAAATAATTTCTGTTGTACGAATACGAGAACGAGTACGCGTGATTATCGTACATTGTCTATAAAGTTTTGTTGTAACATTGAAAAAGTGTTGTAAATTTTTTGCATTGCTATTTACTGTTATTCACGATTTAAAAAATTTTTGTTGCATTTACCATATTGAGTGGTGCTCGTGTCGGTTATCTTCATTTCTTGAACTTCGAATTTATTACTACATTTTTGGTTTTTCATAATCAAACGTAACTGTAAATAAAGAAATTTAACATGAATCGGACTAGAAGAAAAATTGAACGCTCAAAGAATCCCTACTCAACCGCTAATATATTTTCGAGATGGAGTTACTGGTGGATGATAAAAATATTTCATAAGGGTTTGCAAGGACCACTTGAAGAGGAAGACTTATATCAGCACCGTAAAGACTTAGATAGTGAACGAGTAACTACAAAGTTTTCGTAAAAACAAGACTGTGCAATAATCCGTTCGCGTAGTTTAACTGCTGTGTATTTTATTTTAGAAGATTTAGTGTTTCCAGCAGAGATCGTAGGCAAACGTATTCGTGCCAAATTGGATGGCACCCAAATTATATATAAAGGTGCATTTGGATAAGAATCTACAAACGACCATTGAGCACAAAGTAAGTGTTAAATAACACTTATTTCATTAAATCTTTTTTTGCGCTTGTGTTTTTTGCTGTTTAAAATTAGTGGTCCAATGTTTCGTTTACGCTTCATTGCTCAAACTGAATTGTAGCTTATTCATATATTGGTAACATTCATCAAATTTAATGAGTGTAGCAATTAACTTGCAGCAATTAATTCAATATGTCTTAATAATAATAATTCATTAAACAGAATAATATAACAATTTTGCATGATTTGCATAAGGATAAGGAATTATTTGAAAATAATTTCTGTTGTACGAATACGAGAACGAGTACGCATAATTACCGTACATTGTCTATAAAGTTTTGTTGTAACATTGAAAAAATATTGTAAATTTTTTGCATTGTTATTTACTGTTATTCACGATTTAAGAAATTTTTGTTGCATTTACCATATTGAGTGGTGCTCGTGTCGGTTATCTTCATTTCTTGAACTTCGAATTTATTACTACATTTTTGGTTTATCATAATCAAACGTAACTGTAAATAAAGAAATTTAACATGAATCGGACTAGAAGAAAAATTGAACGCCCAAAGAATCCCTACTCAACCGGTAATATATTTTCGAGATGGAGTTTCTGGTGGATGAGAAATATATTTCATAAGGGTTTGCAAGGACCACTTGAAGAGGAAGAGTTATATCAGCACCGTAAAGACTTAGATAGTGAACGAGTAACTACAAAGTTTTCGTAAAAACAAGACGGTGCAATAATCCGTTCGCGTAGTTTAACTGCTGTGTATTTTATTTTAGAAGATTTAGTGTTTTCAGCAGAGATCGTAGGCAAACGTATTCGTGCCAAATTTGATGGCACCCAAATTATAAAGGTGCATTTGGATAAGAATCTACAAACGACCATTGAGCACAAAGTAAGTGTTAAATAACACTTATTTCATTAAATCTTTTTTTGCACTTGTGTTTTTTGCTGTTTAAAATTAGTGGTCCAATGTTTCGTTTACGCTTCATTGCTCAAACTGAATTGTAGCTTATTCATATATTGGTAACATTCATCAAATTTAATGAGTGTAGCAATTAACTTGCAGCAATTAATTCAATATGTCTTAATAATAATAATTTATTAAACAGAATAATATAACAATTTTGCATGATTTGCATAAGGAATTATTTGAAAATAATTTCTGTTGTACGAATACGAGAACGAGTACGCGTAATTTTACCGTACATTGTCTATAAAGTTTTGTTATAACATTGAAAAAATATTGTAAATTTTTTGCATTGCTATTTACTGTTATTCACGATTTAAAAAATTTTTGTTGTATTTACCATATTGAGTGGTGCTCGTGTCGGTTATCTTCATTTCTTGAACTCCGAATTTATTACTACATTTTTGGTTTATCATAATCAAACGTAACTGTAAATAAAGAAATTTAACATGAATCGGACTAGAAGACAAATTGAACGCTCAAGGAATCCCTACTCAACCGCTAATATATTTTCGAGATGGAGTTTCTGGTGGATGAGAAAAATATTTCATAAGGGTTTGCAAGGACAACTTGAAGACTTAGATAGTGAACGAGTAACTACAAAGTTTTCGTAAAAACAAGACGGTGCAATAATCCGTTCGCGTAGTTTAACTGCTGTGTATTTTATTTTAGAAGATTTAGTGTTTCCAGCAGAGATCGTAGGCAAATGTATTTGTGCCAAATTGGATGACCCAATTTATAAAGGTGCATTTGGATAAGAATCTACAAACGACCATTGAGCACAAAGTAAGTGTTATTTATTTCATTAAATCTTTTTTTGCACTTGTGTTTTTTGCTGTTTAAAATTAGTGGTCCAATGTTTCGTTTACGCTTCATTGCTCAAACTGAATTGTAGCTTATTCATATATTGGTAACATTCATCAAATTTAATGAGTGTAGCAATTAACTTGCAGCAATTAATTCAATGTGTCTAAATAATAATAATTCATTAAACAGAATAATATAACAATTTTGCATGATTTGCATAAGGAATTATTTGAAAATAATTTCTGTTGTACGAATACGAGAACGAGTACGCATAATTACCGTACATTGTCTATAAAGTTTTGTTGTAACATTGAAAAAATATTGTAAATTTTTTGCATTGCTATTTACTGTTATTCACGATTTAAAAAATTTTTGTTGCATTCACCATATTGAGTGGTGCTCGTGTCGGTTATCTTCATTTCTTGAACTTCGAATTTATTACTACATTTTTGGTTTATCATAACCAAACGTAACTGTAAATAAAGAAATTTAACATGAATCGGACTAGAAGAAAAATTGAACGCCCAAAGAATCCCTACTCAACCGCTAATATATTTTCGAGATGGAGTTTATCAAATTTTATCTTTCTTATATTCCAAATTTATATTTTTATATATATTTGCTTATAATCTTCAAAAATTTATCACCTTTCTTTATACACAAGTAAACATATGTATGCTTATATACATATGTTCACATGTATGTATATATGTTTGTAAATAAAATCTTTGTCGTAAAGAGTTTTACGTTTAATCTACCGGCATATATTTTTCAATGCCCAAGGTCAAAATTATTAATCATATAAGGTGGTTGGTTAGTTGGTTGGTTGGGCGTGAAATTGTGTAGATTCTGTGTAAAGAGCGATGAGAGCGCATTAAATTCTATTGTCGGTAGTGCAAAAAAAATTTCATATTTCTCTTCTGCTCCGATACAAGCAGTCGTATATTTCAGTCTGCCTCTAACTTGCTACGATTGTGAAAAAGCAAAAAATATAAAAAATAAAAGCAAGTAAAGGAGAAACAAGTAAACATTTGCTACAAATTTTGCCTGGTTGATTCATTGTCGTCGTCGTCGTTGAAGTGTTTAACAAGACGTTTCGGTTAATTTTTAACTTTCCTAAGTTTATTAAAAACAGAATTTAAAAAAAATTTAATAAATAAGTAAATGCAAAAAATATTTAAAAGAAATAAACTCAAGTAAAATAGCTAAAGAAAGCTTGACGTCTTGTCTTTCGTTCGTACGTTCGATTATATATTGTCGGTTTTTCATATTGTTTTTTATATTTTTTTGTTTTTTTTTTTGTTGTCTTCTTCGTAACTCGTCAGCTATTACGTCTTCTTCGTCTCAACTTGAGTGAATTTTTGCTGATGCTGAAATTGTGTAGATTCTGTGTAAAGAGCGATGAGAGCGCATTAAATTCTATTGTCGGTAGTGCAAAAAAAAAATTTCATATTTCTCTTCTGCTCCGATACAAGCAGTCGTATATTTCAGTCTGCCTCTAACTGTCTCGATTGTGAACGTGTGCTGGAATTTTTTTTTTGTTCGAAAAGTCGAGAATCTATTTTAAAAATTATAAGTTAAAATATTGTTGTATTAAGAAAAAGCAAAAAATATAAAAAATAAAAGCAAGTAAAGGAGAAACAAGTAAACATCTGCTACAAATTTTGCCTGGTTGATTCCATGTCGTCGTCGTCGTCGTCGTTAAAGTGTTTAACAAGACGTTTCGGTAAATTTTTAACTTTCCTAAGTTTATTAAAAACAGAATTTAAAAAAAATTTAATAAATAAGTAAATGCAAAAAATATTTAAAAGAAATAAACTCAAGTAAAATAGCTAAAGAAAGTTTGACGTCTTGTCTTTCGTTCGTACGTTCGATTATATATTGTCGGTTTTTCATATTGTTTTTTTTATGAGGTTTTAACTGTTCCTCGCTTTTGTTGTCTTCTTCGTAAATCGTCAGCGCTATTACGTCTTCTTCGTCTCAACTTGAGTGAATTTTTGCTGAAGCTGCTGGCTGGAGCCAAATTACTTTCTGCAACTTTTAGATAAGGTACGCGTAATATAAAACAAAACTTAGTTTTGATTATTAAATATAATTTAATTTTTTGTCGTCGCTTTTAAATTTATTTTTTTTGTAGCTAATATTTTTAAATGTTTTTTTTTTTGTTTTTTTTTGTCTTCTATAAATTTACTTTCCGAAACTTTATTTACTTTTCCGTGATTTTTCTCTGTATGCATATGTATCATATATATGTGTGTTTCTACGTATGTATTTATCTTATACTGTAGAAAATATATTTTCTTGCTTAATTTTTATTCATTCTACTATTTGTTCTCTCATAAACATACACAAACATAATTTGATGGATTTCATCATAAATGCAATGTTGTCACATTTCTCAAAATACTTATATATGTGCAGAATGTTTAAAGAGCATATTACATTTAAAAAAAGTTTTTAGTTTTATTAAACCCAATCATTAACATCTATAAAAAGTTTCTTTTGTTTACATTTGCACACGTGCGTAAAAGCTTTAGTAATTATTTTTTTTATTATCTATTTTGTATAACATTAGTTTTTGTTTAGTGTTTTTTTTATTCTGATCACAATAAAAATTTTTCATTACTATTAAACTAAAAATACGAAACATACAAATTAAATAAAAACATTCTCTTAATTCAATATGTCTAAATAATAATAATTCATTAAACAGAATAATATAACAAATTTGCATGATTTGCATAAGGAATTATTTGAAATAATTCTGTTGATAATTTTTGTTGCATTTACCATATTGAGTGGTGCTCGTGTCGGTTATCTTCATTTCTTGAACTTCGAATTTATTACTACATTTTTGGTTTATCATAATCAAACGTAACTGTAAATAAAGAAATTTAACATGAATCGGACTAGAAGAAAAATTGAACGCTCAAAGAATCCCTACTCAACCGCTAATATATTTTCGAGATGGAGTTACTGGTGGATGAGAAAAATATTTCATAAGGGTTTGCAAGGACCACTTGAAGAGGAAGACTTATATCAGCACCGTAAAGACTTAGATAGTGAACGAGTAACTACAAAGTTTTCGTAAAAACAAGACGGTGCAATAATCCGTTCGCGTAGTTTAACTGCTGTGTATTTTATTTTAGAAGATTTAGTGTTTCCAGCAGAGATCGTAGGCAAATGTATTTGTGCCAAATTGGATGCACATTTTTTAAACATAGTTTCATTAATATTGTTATTTTGTTGTTGTAGACTTAAAACCTTATTTGAGAGATTTGCACATAACTCGAGCCCTTGAAATTGAATTCGGTACTAAAAAGGTATGCACATTTTTTAAACATAGTTTCATTAATATTGTTATTTTGTTGTTGTAGGCTGTTATAATTTATGTACCAATTCCACAACAAAAAACTTTCCAAAAGATACAAATTATTTTGGTGCGTGAACTTGAAAAAAAGTTCTCTGGATTAAATTTATTATTTATAAAAATTTCTTGCGAATGCTCCAATTTACTAACAACACATGTTAAACTAACAGATCACAAACACTATTTTCATTACAGCTATAATTCTTATACTTCACACTGTTAAAAAAAAATCTGCACCGATATGTTAATTATGAATAAAATAAAAATTCCTTTTACTGTTTCAGCAATCATTACCGACAGCGTCGATAATCTAGATGTTACTTACACTGTCGATAACGAAAGTAATAAATCCATAAAATCCGTATAAACCATAAAATCCGTACATAAAATACTTAAAAAAAGCATAAAATCATAAAATCATAAAATACAACAATAAAAATATATAATAAAAGCAACTACTACGCAAGAAACATAACAAAAAAATAAAAATATTAAAATTACAATTAAAAAACAAAACACTCAATAAACAAACAATAGAATTATAAAATACACAATAAATATATAAAACAACCAATAAACATATAAAACATTCAAAAAAAATAAAAATTACAATAAAAATTTTAAATATACAATTAAAATACATAATAAACAAACAATACAATTATAAAATTAACAATAAACATATAAAGCAAACAATAAAAATATAAAACATTCAACAAAAATTGTTGTGCAAGCGATGTTTGCAAATTTTCTTTTTATCTTCCCTTTCTGTTAGCAGAAGTAGCCAATTTCCTCAAAGAATTACTATTTTGAATCTTAAATTATTATTTGTTAATTTCAGAGCTACCTCAAACAAAATAAATCAAAACTTATATGCTTTGTTAATTAAAAGCCTGCAGTAAATTATTGAAATCCAATGCATTTAAAAATGTACGCATGTACATGTAAATGAACTGCATGTAAAACAAAATTTTTGAACGTGCAGCCAAAAATTGCGACATCAGAAGCACATTAGCCTATACGATATCTAGATATACTATAAAATATTATTATATATTTACATAGCTTCCTTAGCAAAAAAAAAAAATTGATTTTAGAATGACTTTAAAAACTTTATCTAAAGTACATACATATATATTTGATGCATGAATCAAACCTTTTTAGTGGTTCATTGAATTCTTTTTTTATAATAAAATTATTTGCGAATTAATTTAAGGATTAAGTTTGCAGAAAAAAAGATTTTTTTTTTCTTAATAAATTAATAATAGTAAATAATTACACAAATTTACCGGCTAAAAAATTCTTTTATGAGTTCATTTAATTTTTATTTCGACGAAATTCATCGGAATACTCTAGAAATTCATTTAAATCAGTGTCAAAAATGTCTTTAAAATAATTATTTTCTATATATGAAAGTTATTTTCTATGTAAATTGCTATAATTTTTAATTTTATTAAATTATTACATTAGTTTTGCTGATATATAATTAATATATAATATATTTTTGAGTTAATTGAATTTTATTAAGTAAAAATTCATTTTCCTGCTTTGCGGGTTTTACTATTTACGTATATTAATAAACTGCAATTAAAAATGATTTAATTCATAAAATTGTAAAAAAATTTAAAAAAAATTATTTAAATAATTTAAATAATTTAAATAATTTAAATAATTTAAATAATTTAAATAATTTATATTTATACATGTTATATAAAATTTAAATATTTAAAAAAACTAATAAGCCGAAAAATATATCAATTAAAGTGCATTTCCACAATCCACATTCATTGTGCAATTTTATAAACTGTAAAACTTCTGCATAACATTTTATTTGTTATTCGAAAGAGAAGGAACGCATATAAATCATACAGTTACTATACTAAACAATTGGTGAGAAGAGCATTGTGGATTGTATTGCATACAAGTCTGCTAATACAATCCACACAAACTGATTTATATACACGACTTCTCAGTGTTTCAGTTTTATTACGTTTACAGCGTTTGAACAATACGGTCGCGATCTGTAGTGTACGGAAAAATTTTCAGCGAAAATTGAAAATTGTGTGTGAATATTTAAAAATAAATAGTTAAAACATAAATAAATTTGATTTTATTTAACAATAATTATTGTTTTTATATTCCAAAATAAAATTAAAATTTTGTGATTTTATTATATATAGCAATTTGCCGCTAATAAAACTTGCAGCTGACAAACTCTTTTTTCGGTATGTTCAGTGTATAAAACTGCTAGAAACGTACAGAAAATAACAAAATTCATACAATTAAAGTTTGTTTCTATAACATTCGAACATTAAAAGTAATATTTGGAGTATAAATATACAAGTTTAATTTGTTTATTAATAAATAAAAATTAATATTAAAATTTTCATTTATATATTTTTCGAATGTGAGAATGCAAGTTAAACAGCAATTTTTTTTTTTATTTTCTCATACATGCTTCTGCTGCATGGTATGTACATATGTATGTACATATTCTTGCGCATATGTGCCAGTGAGACAAAAAAGTGACCATACAATTTGTGAAATTTGTTCAAAGGCATAAAGCCAAAAACATATGGAAAATAATAGCTCTACCGCTGATTTCTGTTTTTGTTAGTTTTATTTAAAAAAAAATTATTTTTCAAATATTGAGTAAAAAATTAATTAAATATTATGAATGCAAATTAAAAGTTGCTATAAAAACGTAAAAATAACGCAAGTAACCAACTTTTATAAAAACACGTGTTTTTTTTTCTATTAAATTTATAAATATATTGTTCTTTTTTTCTACAATATACATATATGTGTATATTTAAATTATTTTTGTGAATACATAATATAAAATTTAATACATCAAATAAAGTATATTTAAATATTTCGCGGGGATATATTTAATTGTTTAAAATAAAACACAATGTCTATTCCTGTAACCATAAAAACCGAGGAAGTCATATTGTGTACCGTTGACTATAACAGCGCCGAAGAATTGGATGATGAATTGCAGTAAGTTTACATTTTTTTATGTTATTTTTATTATTTGTATTTGTTGATTGAAAATTAATTAAATGTGTTCTTAAATTAAGAAAATATTTCACACAATTTTATGTTTTAAAACAACTAAAACTGCATATTATTGATTTTTGTTTGTTTGTTTCGGTATTGTATTTTTGAACATACTCTTCGTTTGCTGCTGCTGCAGCCTGGCGGTAAACCATCTGTGTGTTCTGCATTGCTACAGAACACACAAATTTCTTGTCTATTCTCGCACTGCTTGTACGCAAAAGAGTAAATTAAAAAGAGTATGGAGTTGAAGACAAAACTCAAGAATGTGGAAAATATTTTACTGTCTTTCTTTGTTATGCAGATTTTACGTTGATTGTGCACAAAACAAATTGTACACAAAAACAAGGTACAGAAAGGTGTGTTGTGTGTCGCTCATATTTCCATGCGGTTGCTGCTTATACCTGTTCTGCTTGCGCGTTTCCTTTATCAATTCGTTTCATATGTTTTTGGTGTTTCTGTTTCTGTATTCGAATGAGTATTCCATTCCAACGAGCACTGGAAGAAAGTGACGCCACTTTTTCTCATGTTTTGCTTTTGGTACATACAATAATGTTCTTTTTTGTCATTGGTCTTCTTGTCAGTTGCTTTTTTTTTTATGTTTTGTGCTCCCATAAATGGTGATGTGGGATGCGAGCAACAATGAAAACACATGATAGACTGTCATTATTTTTAATGTTACTTTATTTTATTTTATATTGCATTTTTCACTCCTTTATAAAAATGAAAAATTTTTTAATTTGTGCAATGGAGTTTTAAAACTTCTTAAATGAAATATAGTGAAGTAGGAAATATTTAATTGATTTTATTTTATATTTTTTTTATTGAAAAATTAAGTTCCACTAATGCATTTAAAATTATTTTTCTTATACAATTATATATTCTTATAATATCTAATATTCCAAATATTTATATAAAAATAAAATAGCAATAATGTCAATTTCTTGTGATCTACTTTTTACACTCCTATTTACACTATTTTACATTTCTATTTATTTTAACCCTTGTAGTGTTTATTTTGTGATCATATGGTTATGCCTTAACAGCTGTCTATTACAGTGCAATGAAAAGGGTTATCAATACTCTTTACTTTTGAAAATTATTTATTATGTTTTCCTTCTTAATAATTAACAAGGAAAGAATAATAAAACATTGGTCTGACCGATTCTGTTTCTTTGTCATAAAAGTTTACTCACTTACTTAGTTGGCCATTTATAAAAGTTTAGCATAAGTAATTAATAATTTAAGCATTAATTTTAAAATATAATATACAGTGAAAGCTCTTTATTCGGACAATTAAGGTTTACCAACTTATCTATGTTTGAATGATAATTATTTTTAATATATAAAAACAATAGGACTATATTGTGTACTTTTTTTTTTTAATTATAATCCTGTTATAACAGGACTTTGCGGATTGCAATTTCATATTGATCATCTTTATACAGAATCTAGAATGCTTATCTTAAAAGTATCCAACTGTTGTTCATGAAATATCCGCTTACGTGATGCAACCTAAAGATATCATGTGTAGTAGAGTGCTCCCTCCAAAATGCATTCACCGACTCCTTTATTTATATCATGAATATAGCAACATATATTGATATAACTCTTAATAAATCTCCGTCTAATATCTCCCAGAAAGATCGATGTCTTCCTGCAACATAATCTGTCCTAGCTCTATTAAGATTAAGAGTATATATAGTAACTTGTATGACGCATAAATGCACTAACTTAAAAACTTAAATCCAATCGACCGCC
>NW_024032350.1:0-10728 GCF_002237135.1 Teleopsis dalmanni | reverse complement strand
CATATTGAGTGGTGCTCGTTTCGGTTATCTTCATTTCTTGAACTTCGAATTTATTACTACATTTTTGGTTTATCATAATCAAACGTAACTGTAAATAAAGAAATTTAACATGAATCTGACTAGAAGAAAAATTGAACGCCCAAAGAATCCCTACTCAACCGCTAATATATTTTCGAGATGGAGTTTCTGGTGGATGAGAAAAATATTTCATAAGGGGTTGCAAGGACCAACTTGAAGAGGAAGACTTATATCAGCACCGTAAAGACTTAGATAGTGAACGAGTAACTACAAAGTTTTCGTAAAAACAAGACTGTGCAATAATCCGTTCGCGTAGTTTAACTGCTGTGTATTTTATTTTAGAAGATTTAGTGTTTCCAGCAGAGATCGTAGGCAAACGTATTCGTGCCAAATTGGATGGCACCCAAATTATATATAAAGGTGCATTTGGATAAGAATCTACAAACGACCATTGAGCACAAAGTAAGTGTTAAATAACACTTATTTCATTAAATCTTTTTTTGCGCTTGTGTTTTTTGCTGTTTAAAATTAGTGGTCCAATGTTTCGTTTACGCTTCATTGCTCAAACTGAATTGTAGCTTATTCATATATTGGTAACATTCATCAAATTTAATGAGTGTAGCAATTAACTTGCAGCAATTAATTCAATATGTCTTAATAATAATAATTCATTAAACAGAATAATATAACAATTTTGCATGATTTGCATAAGGATAAGGAATTATTTGAAAATAATTTCTGTTGTACGAATACGAGAACGAGTACGCATAATTACCGTACATTGTCTATAAAGTTTTGTTGTAACATTGAAAAAATATTGTAAATTTTTTGCATTGTTATTTACTGTTATTCACGATTTAAGAAATTTTTGTTGCATTTACCATATTTGAGTGGTGCTCGTGTCGGTTATCTTCATTTCTTGAACTTCGAATTTATTACTACATTTTTGGTTTATCATAATCAAACGTAACTGTAAATAAAGAAATTTAACATCAATCGGACTAGAAGAAAAATTGAACGCCCAAAGAATCCCTACTCAACCGCTAATATATTTTCGAGATGGAGTTTCTGGTGGATGAGAAATATATTTCATAAGGGTTTGCAAGGACCACTTGAAGAGGAAGAGTTATATCAGCACCGTAAAGACTTAGATAGTGAACGAGTAACTACAAAGTTTTCGTAAAAACAAGACGGTGCAATAATCCGTTCGCGTAGTTTAACTGCTGTGTATTTTATTTTAGAAGATTTAGTGTTTTCAGCAGAGATCGTAGGCAAACGTATTCGTGCCAAATTGGATGGCACCCAAATTATATATAAAGGTGCATTTGGATAAGCTACAAACGACCATTGAGCACAAAGTAAGTGTTAAATAACACTTATTTCATTAAATCTTTTTTTGCACTTGTGTTTTTTGCTGTTTAAAATTAGTGGTCCAATGTTTCGTTTACGCTTCATTGCTGAAACTGAATTGTAGCTCATTTATATATTGGTAACATTCATCAAATTTAATGAGTCTAGCAATTAACTTGCAGCAATTAATTCAATATGACTAAATAATAATAATTCATTAAACAGAATAATATAACAATTTTGCATGATTTGCATAAGGAATTATTTGAAAATAATTTCTGTTGTACGAATACGAGAACGAGTACGCGTAATTATCGTACATTGTCTATAAAGTTTTGTTGTAACATTGAAAAAGTGTTGTAAGTTTTTTGCATTGCTATTTACTGCTATTCACGATTTAAAAAATTTTTGTTGCATTTACCATATTGAGTGGTGCTCGTGTCGGTTATCTTCATTTCTTGAACTTCGAATTTATTACTACATTTTTGGTTTATCATAATCAAACGTAACTGTAAATAAAGAAATTTAACATGAATCGGACTAGAAGAAAAATTGAACGCCCAAAGAATCCCTACTCAACCGCTCATATATTTTCGAGATGGAGTTTCTGGTGGATGAGAAAAATATTTCATAAGGGTTTGCAAGGACCACTTGAAGAGGAAGACTTATATCAGCACCGTAAAGACTTAGATAGAGAACGAGTAACTACAAAGTTTTCGTAAAAACAAGACGGTGCAATAATCCGTTCGCGTAGTTAACTTGCTCGTGTAATTTTACTTTAGAAGATTTAGTGTTTCCAGGCAGAGATCGTAGGCAACGTATTCGTGCCAAATTGGATGGCACCCAAATTATAAAGGTGCATTTGGATAAGAATCTACAAACGACCATTGAGCCCAAAGTAAGTGTTAAATAACACTTATTTCATTAAATCTTTTTTTGCACTTGTGTTTTTTGCTGTTTAAAATTAGTGGTCCAATGTTTCGTTTACGCTTCATTGCTGAAACTGAATTGTAGCTCATTTATATATTGGTAACATTCATCAAATTTAATGAGTCTAGCAATTAACTTGCAGCAATTAATTCAATATGACTAAATAATAATAATTCATTAAACAGAATAATATAACAATTTTGCATGATTTGCATAAGGAATTATTTGAAAATAATTTCTGTTGTACGAATACGAGAACGAGTACGCATAATTACCGTACATTGTCTATAAAGTTTTGTTGTAACATTGAAAAAATATTGTAAATTTTTTGCATTGCTATTTACTGTTATTCACGATTTAAAAAATTTTTGTTGCATTCACCATATTGAGTGGTGCTCGTGTCGGTTATCTTCATTTCTTGAACTTCGAATTTATTACTACATTTTTGGTTTATCATAACCAAACGTAACTGTAAATAAAGAAATTTAACATGAATCGGACTAGAAGAAAAATTGAACGCCCAAAGAATCCCTACTCAACCGGTAATATATTTTCGAGATGGAGTTTCTGGTGGATGAGAAAAATATTTCATAAGGGTTTGCAAGGACCACTTGAAGAGGAAGAGTTATATCAGCACCGTAAAGACTTAGATAGTGAACGAGTAACTACAAAGTTTTCGTAAAAACAAGACGGTGCAATAATCCGTTCGCGTAGTTTAACTGCTGTGTATTTTATTTTAGAAGATTTAGTGTTTTCAGCAGAGATCGTAGGCAAACGTATTCGTGCCAAATTGGATGGCACCCAAATTATATATAAAGGTGCATTTGGATAAGAATCTACAAACGACCATTGAGCACAAAGTAAGTGTTAAATAACACTTATTTCATTAAATCTTTTTTTGCGCTTGTGTTTTTTGCTGTTTAAAATTAGTGGTCCAATGTTTCGTTTACGCTTCATTGCTCAAACTGAATTGTAGCTTATTCATATATTGGTAAATTTTCATCCAAATTTAATGAGTGTTAAGCAATTTAACTTGCAAGCAAATTAATTCATATGTCTAAAATAATAATAATTTCATTAAAACAGATAATATAACAATTTTTGCATGATTGTGCATAAGGAATTTATTTTTGGAAAATAATTTCTGTGTACGAATACGAGAACGAGTACGCGTAATTACCGTACATTGTACTATAAAAGTTTTGTCTGTAACATTGAAAAAATATTGTAAATTTTTTGCATTTGCTATTACTGTATTCACGATTAAAAAATTTTTTTGCATTTACCATATTGAGTGGTGCTCGTGTCGGTTATCTGTCATTTCTTGAACTTCGAATTATTTACTAACATTTTTGGTTTATCATAATCAAATGTAACTGTAAATAAAGAAATTTAACATGAATCGGACTAGAAGAAAAATTGAACGTCCAAAGAATCCCTACTCAACCGCTAATATATTTTCGAGATGGAGTTTATCAAAATTTATCTTTCTTATATTCCAAATTTATATTTTTATGTATATTTGCTTATAATCTTCAAAAATTTATCACCTTTCTTTATACACAAGTAAACATATGTATGCTTATATACATATGTTCACATGTATGTATATATGTTTGTAAATAAAATCTTTGTCGTAAAGAGTTTTACATTTAATCTACCGGCATATATTTTTCAATGCCCAAGGTCAAAATTATTAATCATATAAGGTGGTTGGTTAGTTGGTTGGTTGGGCGTGAAATTGTGTAGATTCTGTGTAAAGAGCGATGAGAGCGCATTAAATTCTATTGTCGGTAGTGCAAAAAAAAATTTCATATTTCTCTTCTGCTCCGATACAAGCAGTCGTATATTTCAGTCTGCCTCTAACTTGCTACGATTGTGAACGTGTGCTGGAATTTTTTTTTGTTCGAAAAGTCGAATCTTATTTAAAAAATTATAAAGTTAAAATATTGTTGTATTAAGAAAAAGCAAAAAATATAAAAAATAAAAACAAGTAAAGGAGAAACAAGTAAACATTTGCTACAAATTTTGCCTGGTTGATTCATTGTCGTCGTCGTCGTTGAAGTGTTTAACAAGACGTTTCGGTAAATTTTTAACTTTCCTAAGTTTATTAAAAACAGAATTTAAAAAAAATTTAATAAATAAGTAAATGCAAAAAATATTTAAAAGAAATAAACTCAAGTAAAATAGCTAAAGAAAGCTTGACGTCTTGTCTTTCGTTCGTACGTTCGATTATATATTGTCGGTTTTTCATATTGTTTTTTTATGAGGTTTTAACTGTTCCTCGCTTTTGTTGTCTTCTTCGTAAATCGTCAGCGCTATTACGTCTTCTTCGTCTCAACTTGAGTGAATTTTTGCTGAAGCTGCTGGCTGGAGCCAAATTACTTTCTGCAACTTTTAGATAAGGTACGCGTAATATAAAACAAAACTTAGTTTTGATTATTAAATATAATTTAATTTTTTGTCGTCGCTTTTAAATTTATTTTTTTTGTAGCTAATATTTTTAAATGTTTTTTTTTTGTTTTTTTTTGTCTTCTATAAATTTACTTTCCGAAACTTTACTTTTCCGTGATTTTTCTCTGTATGCATATGTATCATATATATGTGTGTTTCTACGTATGTATTTATCTTATACTGTAGAAAATATATTTTCTTGCTTAATTTTTATTCATTCTACTATTTGTTCTCTCATAAACATACACAAACATAATTTGATGGATTTCATCATAAATGCAATGTTGTCACATTTCTCAAAATACTTATATATGTGCAGAATGTTTAAAGAGCATATTACATTTAAAAAAAGTTTTTAGTTTTATTAAACCCAATCATTAACATCTATAAAAAGTTTCTTTTGTTTACATTTGCACACGTGCGTAAAAGCTTTAGTAATTATTTTTTTTATTATCTATTTTGTATAACATTAGTTTTTGTTTAGTGTTTTTTTTATTCTGATCACAATAAAAATTTTTCATTACTATGAAAAAAAATACGAAACATACAAATTAAATAAAAACATTCTCTTAATTCAATATGTCTAAATAATAATAATTCATTAAACAGAATAATATAACAAATTTGCATGATTTGCATAAGGAATTATTTGAAAATAAAATAATAATAATTATTTGAAAATTTTAATTTATTTTCTGTTGTACGAATACGAGAACGAGTACGCGTGATTATCGTACATTGTCTATAAAGTTTTGTTGTAACATTGAAAAAGTGTTGTAAATTTTTTGCATTGCTATTTACTGTTATTCACGATTTAAAAAATTTTTGTTGCATTTACCATATTGAGTGGTGCTCGTGTCGGTTATCTTCATTTCTTGAACTTCGAATTTATTACTACATTTTTGGTTTTTCATAATCAAACGTAACTGTAAATAAAGAAATTTAACATGAATCGGACTAGAAGAAAAATTGAACGCTCAAAGAATCCCTACTCAACCGCTAATATATTTTCGAGATGGAGTTACTGGTGGATGATAAAAATATTTCATAAGGGTTTGCAAGGACCACTTGAAGAGGAAGACTTATATCAGCACCGTAAAGACTTAGATAGTGAACGAGTAACTACAAAGTTTTCGTAAAAACAAGACGGTGCAATAATCCGTTCGCGTAGTTTAACTGCTGTGTATTTTATTTTAGAAGATTTAGTGTTTCCAGCAGAGATCGTAGGCAAATGTATTTGTGCCAAATTGGATGCACATTTTTTAAACATAGTTTCATTAATATTGTTATTTTGTTGTTGTAGACTTAAAACCTTATTTGAGAGATTTGCACATAACTCGAGCCCTTGAAATTGAATTCGGTACTAAAAAGGTATGCACATTTTTTAAACATAGTTTCATTAATATTGTTATTTTGTTGTTGTAGGCTGTTATAATTTATGTACCAATTCCACAACAAAAAACTTTCCAAAAGATACAAATTATTTTGGTGCGTGAACTTGAAAAAAAGTTCTCTGGATTAAATTTATTATTTATAAAAATTTCTTGCGAATGCTCCAATTTACTAACAACACATGTTAAACTAACAGATCACAAACACTATTTTCATTACAGCTATAATTCTTATACTTCACACTGTTAAAAAAAAATCTGCACCGATATGTTAATTATGAATAAAATAAAAATTCCTTTTACTGTTTCAGCAATCATTACCGACAGCGTCGATAATCTAGATGTTACTTACACTGTCGATAACGAAAGTAATAAATCCATAAAATCCGTATAAACCATAAAATCCGTACATAAAATACTTAAAAAAAGCATAAAATCATAAAATCATAAAATCATAAAATACAACAATAAAAATATATAATAAAAGCAACTACTACGCAAGAAACATAACAAAAAAATAAAAATATTAAAATTACAATTAAAAAACAAAACACTCAATAAACAAACAATAGAATTATAAAATACACAATAAATATATAAAACAACCAATAAACATATAAAACATTCAAAAAAAATAAAAATTACAATAAAAATTTTAAATATACAATTAAAATACATAATAAACAAACAATACAATTATAAAATTAACAATAAACATATAAAGCAAACAATAAAAATATAAAACATTCAACAAAAATTGTTGTGCAAGCGATGTTTGCAAATTTTCTTTTTATCTTCCCTTTCTGTTAGCAGAAGTAGCCAATTTCCTCAAAGAATTACTATTTTGAATCTTAAATTATTATTTGTTAATTTCAGAGCTACCTCAAACAAAATAAATCAAAACTTATATGCTTTGTTAATTAAAAGCCTGCAGTAAATTATTGAAATCCAATGCATTTAAAAATGTACGCATGTACATGTAAATGAACTGCATGTAAAACAAAATTTTTGAACGTGCAGCCAAAAATTGCGACATCAGAAGCACATTAGCCTATACGATATCTAGATATACTATAAAATATTATTATATATTTACATAGCTTCCTTAGCAAAAAAAAAAAATTGATTTTAGAATGACTTTAAAAACTTTATCTAAAGTACATACATATATATTTGATGCATGAATCAAACCTTTTTAGTGGTTCATTGAATTCTTTTTTTATAATAAAATTATTTGCGAATTAATTTAAGGATTAAGTTTGCAGAAAAAAAGATTTTTTTTTTCTTAATAAATTAATAATAGTAAATAATTACACAAATTTACCGGCTAAAAAATTCTTTTATGAGTTCATTTAATTTTTATTTCGACGAAATTCATCGGAATACTCTAGAAATTCATTTAAATCAGTGTCAAAAATGTCTTTAAAATAATTATTTTCTATATATGAAAGTTATTTTCTATGTAAATTGCTATAATTTTTAATTTTATTAAATTATTACATTAGTTTTGCTGATATATAATTAATATATAATATATTTTTGAGTTAATTGAATTTTATTAAGTAAAAATTCATTTTCCTGCTTTGCGGGTTTTACTATTTACGTATATTAATAAACTGCAATTAAAAATGATTTAATTCATAAAATTGTAAAAAAATTTAAAAAAAATTATTTAAATAATTTAAATAATTTAAATAATTTAAATAATTTAAATAATTTAAATAATTTATATTTATACATGTTATATAAAATTTAAATATTTAAAAAAACTAATAAGCCGAAAAATATATCAATTAAAGTGCATTTCCACAATCCACATTCATTGTGCAATTTTATAAACTGTAAAACTTCTGCATAACATTTTATTTGTTATTCGAAAGAGAAGGAACGCATATAAATCATACAGTTACTATACTAAACAATTGGTGAGAAGAGCATTGTGGATTGTATTGCATACAAGTCTGCTAATACAATCCACACAAACTGATTTATATACACGACTTCTCAGTGTTTCAGTTTTATTACGTTTACAGCGTTTGAACAATACGGTCGCGATCTGTAGTGTACGGAAAAATTTTCAGCGAAAATTGAAAATTGTGTGTGAATATTTAAAAATAAATAGTTAAAACATAAATAAATTTGATTTTATTTAACAATAATTATTGTTTTTATATTCCAAAATAAAATTAAAATTTTGTGATTTTATTATATATAGCAATTTGCCGCTAATAAAACTTGCAGCTGACAAACTCTTTTTTCGGTATGTTCAGTGTATAAAACTGCTAGAAACGTACAGAAAATAACAAAATTCATACAATTAAAGTTTGTTTCTATAACATTCGAACATTAAAAGTAATATTTGGAGTATAAATATACAAGTTTAATTTGTTTATTAATAAATAAAAATTAATATTAAAATTTTCATTTATATATTTTTCGAATGTGAGAATGCAAGTTAAACAGCAATTTTTTTTTTTATTTTCTCATACATGCTTCTGCTGCATGGTATGTACATATGTATGTACATATTCTTGCGCATATGTGCCAGTGAGACAAAAAAGTGACCATACAATTTGTGAAATTTGTTCAAAGGCATAAAGCCAAAAACATATGGAAAATAATAGCTCTACCGCTGATTTCTGTTTTTGTTAGTTTTATTTAAAAAAAAATTATTTTTCAAATATTGAGTAAAAAATTAATTAAATATTATGAATGCAAATTAAAAGTTGCTATAAAAACGTAAAAATAACGCAAGTAACCAACTTTTATAAAAACACGTGTTTTTTTTTCTATTAAATTTATAAATATATTGTTCTTTTTTTCTACAATATACATATATGTGTATATTTAAATTATTTTTGTGAATACATAATATAAAATTTAATACATCAAATAAAGTATATTTAAATATTTCGCGGGGATATATTTAATTGTTTAAAATAAAACACAATGTCTATTCCTGTAACCATAAAAACCGAGGAAGTCATATTGTGTACCGTTGACTATAACAGCGCCGAAGAATTGGATGATGAATTGCAGTAAGTTTACATTTTTTTATGTTATTTTTATTATTTGTATTTGTTGATTGAAAATTAATTAAATGTGTTCTTAAATTAAGAAAATATTTCACACAATTTTATGTTTTAAAACAACTAAAACTGCATATTATTGATTTTTGTTTGTTTGTTTCGGTATTGTATTTTTGAACATACTCTTCGTTTGCTGCTGCTGCAGCCTGGCGGTAAACCATCTGTGTGTTCTGCATTGCTACAGAACACACAAATTTCTTGTCTATTCTCGCACTGCTTGTACGCAAAAGAGTAAATTAAAAAGAGTATGGAGTTGAAGACAAAACTCAAGAATGTGGAAAATATTTTACTGTCTTTCTTTGTTATGCAGATTTTACGTTGATTGTGCACAAAACAAATTGTACACAAAAACAAGGTACAGAAAGGTGTGTTGTGTGTCGCTCATATTTCCATGCGGTTGCTGCTTATACCTGTTCTGCTTGCGCGTTTCCTTTATCAATTCGTTTCATATGTTTTTGGTGTTTCTGTTTCTGTATTCGAATGAGTATTCCATTCCAACGAGCACTGGAAGAAAGTGACGCCACTTTTTCTCATGTTTTGCTTTTGGTACATACAATAATGTTCTTTTTTGTCATTGGTCTTCTTGTCAGTTGCTTTTTTTTTTATGTTTTGTGCTCCCATAAATGGTGATGTGGGATGCGAGCAACAATGAAAACACATGATAGACTGTCATTATTTTTAATGTTACTTTATTTTATTTTATATTGCATTTTTCACTCCTTTATAAAAATGAAAAATTTTTTAATTTGTGCAATGGAGTTTTAAAACTTCTTAAATGAAATATAGTGAAGTAGGAAATATTTAATTGATTTTATTTTATATTTTTTTTATTGAAAAATTAAGTTCCACTAATGCATTTAAAATTATTTTTCTTATACAATTATATATTCTTATAATATCTAATATTCCAAATATTTATATAAAAATAAAATAGCAATAATGTCAATTTCTTGTGATCTACTTTTTACACTCCTATTTACACTATTTTACATTTCTATTTATTTTAACCCTTGTAGTGTTTATTTTGTGATCATATGGTTATGCCTTAACAGCTGTCTATTACAGTGCAATGAAAAGGGTTATCAATACTCTTTACTTTTGAAAATTATTTATTATGTTTTCCTTCTTAATAATTAACAAGGAAAGAATAATAAAACATTGGTCTGACCGATTCTGTTTCTTTGTCATAAAAGTTTACTCACTTACTTAGTTGGCCATTTATAAAAGTTTAGCATAAGTAATTAATAATTTAAGCATTAATTTTAAAATATAATATACAGTGAAAGCTCTTTATTCGGACAATTAAGGTTTACCAACTTATCTATGTTTGAATGATAATTATTTTTAATATATAAAAACAATAGGACTATATTGTGTACTTTTTTTTTTTAATTATAATCCTGTTATAACAGGACTTTGCGGATTGCAATTTCATATTGATCATCTTTATACAGAATCTAGAATGCTTATCTTAAAAGTATCCAACTGTTGTTCAT
>NW_024032349.1:0-10728 GCF_002237135.1 Teleopsis dalmanni | reverse complement strand
AACAATTATAAATCTAAGTACTGGATGAGTACAATAACACAATGTTAAGACAGGTTATATGCGGTTTTCAACGTGCAATAACTATACAAACAAATTGCACACCGCAGGGCATTATTGCACTTCAGCATAAACTTTTTCATAATGAAAACCATATGACATTATGTAAAAATAACGGTATAGCGTTAAATACACAGGATGACTTTAAAACCAATACATTATATGATAGCGATACAGATTATATTGTACCCTATCCAAGGGACGAGGAGGGCCGAAAAAATGGACATGTATTTGTCGCTGCATTGCGTACACGTTTTAGATTAAAGAATGATGAAATACGACAAATACTTAAAGATGAGACAGTACAGCGTGCCTGCCGTGAACGAGCCTTAGTATATTCATTAGACATACTGCTTGCAGAGGGTGTGAGTAAGGCTAGCTGTTTGGAGTATCCATGGCTTCTAACGATTGAAAAATGTGAGTATACACACAGTATGTGACATACTAGATTTTTTTTTTGTTTAATTTTTAGCACGCTTGGAACTAAAGTTAAAACAATTAAAATTATTAAAGATGCGAGATATAAATCATTGGGTGCCTTTCTTGAAACTTAGTGTAACACGTTTACATTCACTTTGTTCTGGTTTACGTCGTGAAGCAGATATAGTTCCTTATGGCAATCGTGTTTATTATATAAGTGAAAAATTAGGAGTTGATCCTCAAGTGGTAACAAAATATTTGTCAAAACGTTTATTTATATTAGAGATGCCTTTCGATATTTTTGAATCAAATCTGAAGCATATGATTGACTATAATGTCTCACCCATGAATTTGTTAAAAGATTTATGGGCGTTTCGTTATACACCAAAATCAGTAAAAAATCGTCTAGAACGTGTAAAGGTTGCCAAAAAAGAGAAAGTTATGCCATGGATGATACGGTGTCCGGAAAATATATTGCAGAGGTAAGAAATGAAGATATATTGAAATTTAATGCTGAAGCACATTATTTGAATATGTGTTATATCTTTAATTACTGCTAAAATGACATATAAAAACAATACAATTATGATAATTATAAAATAATTATAATTCAATATTAACAGGTCTATAAAACTAACGCTAGACGAACTGGCAGTGCTAGGCAATAAAACTGTAGCAAAATACTTGGGCGAACGCTTGCAATTCACTGAAGTTGAAGCTAAAGCTATAATGGCAAAACATCCGCAAGTACAACGAGTTAGAGTAACTAAGGTATGTGTAAGCAACTAATGAAATTGTTATTAGTTTCAACTGTTATTTTTATAGATTAAGGAGGTTTTGGATTATTTACTGGGAGAAGGTGGTTTCTCGCGTTTCGATATTGCACAAGTGCCGCGTATACTCTGTCATAGTTTGGAAACTACAAAGTTTCGCATTGAAGAGTTGAAATCAATAGGTTGTCGTCCGAGCACATTAGTAATAATTTGTCGCAGTAAACGAGAATATGAGAAATTTGTAAAGCAGTGGATGGATACCCGAAACAAATCACATACTTTCAACGAATCCGCAGAAGACAATAAGTCCACGTAATATGAAATATTAGTAAGGCCTGCAACGCTCGTTAATTTTGAATTACTTTGCTAAACCTAATATACGTAAAAAAAGTTTAAACACGCTTCACCATATATTTCAGCTCTTCAATACTTTAAAGATCGCTTTAAATGTTAAGTTGAAAATCACTTTATTGAGTTTAGTTTTACAATAAAAAAAATAAAATTACTTTAAGATTAGATGCAGAAAAACTAACCAGAAATACTTTGTAAACTAAAATGTAAAAAATATTTGTTAAAAAGATTACCTAAAATGTTTGTATGTAGGCACGTGAATTTATTTCTTAAACTGTTTATATAGTATATTAGTTGTATTTATTTATAATGAATTAAATTTAAACATATTTTTCTAATGTAATGTATTAAATATTTACATAATTAATACATCTAATTTGTTTTAGAAAGATTTGGTATGAAAACTAATAGTTAACAATAAATAAGTTTTTAAAATTATGCATTAATATTTTCAAACAAAACTCGGATATTCACTAAAATATATAAAATCAAAATGATGTGTAAAAATTTATCTCAAAACACTAATTTTCTATTTATTAAATTTTATAGGATTGCAATTTGTCTTAGTAATTTTTCTAAACGGAAACTGTTTTTTTTTAGTTTTACTTATAACTTTTGTATAAACGATATAAATGAAATGAATATAAAAATAAAACTGTTATAATATAATTTAACATTAACAATTAAATAAAATTGTTAACTATTAATATTATATTAAAATATTTTTACAAATATATGATTAATATTAATGTCAATATACTACAAGATTTGATATAATTTGATATAAAATATTAAAAATATAGTAACTTTAAATATTAATTTTTTTTGCAAAAATATTTACAATATATTTTCCATAAAGTTTTATTAAATTTGATTAAGTTAAAATTTGAAAAACAATTTTTTTAAATAAAATTGTTGAATTTAATTTAAAAATAATGTTTAATTTATACTCTTTAGTTAATTTTGTTGTGCTGGAAAAATATGTTTCTCCGTAAAATCAATTTATAAAATTAGTTTTACGGATTCCTAAACGATGTAGTAGGTTAGAGTATATAAAAAGTATTTATAAATATTTTTGATATATAAGTGGTTACTTTTAATATCAGTTGTACATATTTAATATTTAATATTATGCATATAATGTTATAAAAAATAGTTGTTAAATGTAATACTTCTGGAAGTTTAATCAACTATTAGAAATCCTATTTATATCTTTTTAGTGCGTTCAATTGATTTATTGGTTAATGTTATGCAGAGTGGAACTGTAGTTTAGAAACGAATAAGGAACAGTCTGAAATATTGTAAAGTACGTTTCATAGAGCTGGGAATTCTTAATAGAAGTGAGCATGTGTTGCAATGGTTACGCTGTAAGTAGAAAGCGTGTTCTCCCTGAGAAATGTGAATGAGAGGCCTCTTTTAAGTGTTTTTATAGAAAATACTATATCAGTATGCAGTAGGTATAGCCTGCTATTATGCAGTAGTGAATATTCAACAACAATATATAATAATAGAAAAACACTTCTTCAATGTAATACTGACAGAAAATAATATCATTTAAACCAGGGTTGTCCAAAGCACGGCCCGCGGGACACATGCGGCCCGCTTCTTCTTCTTCTTCTAGGTCCCTTGTCCACTTCGAACGTTGGCTAACATGATTGCTATTTTGACTTTATCTACAGCTTCTCGAAAAAGTGATCTTGTACTTTTAACAAATCATTGACATAAATTTGTAACGACACGGATTCGTCGTTTTTAATTTTGCTGAGGTATCACTCAGTCGCGGTCCGAGTCGTTGCAATAAATTTGCTTTATTGACTACTTCGAAGCTCTGAGACCAAGGAAAAGCAAAGACGCTGTTTGTAGTGTTAAAATGACTGTCTTTATTATAAAATTTTATTGACTCAAGAGAGCTTCCAAATTAACTTATGCTAATTATTATGCTACAGAAGTTATGCAAATTTCCACTAAATAGCTTCTAGCCAATGATGTCAAAACATCAGAGGCGTTATATAACATTACTCTATTTACTGGACTCTAGCCAACGATGTCAGAACATCAGAGGCGTTATCAATTCTTCAGTCTGTCTACAATTCTACCTTCAATGATTAATTTCAGTAGTCCGTACTTTTCCGGATGCCTCAGAATATGACCAAAAAACTCCAAATTTCGCCGTTTTACTGTCTCTAATATTTCGGTCTCTTTGTTGACACTCCGAAGTACCACTGTATTTGTAATTTTTTCTGTTCAGCTTATTTTGAGCATACGCTGGACGTGCAGTGGCCCGCTACATGTTGTTAATCTACTACTATTATGCAAACTTTCTTTTGGTATACTGATAAAACTACATTATATTTTTATGGTATACCAAATATATGAATTAAAATTTTTTCTAATTTGATTAAAACTGAAATTTGCAATTTCAACCGTATTTTTTTTTATCAGAAACAACTATGAACGTTTGATTTTGTTTTTGTGACCCTCTCAACTGTACAGTGATTGGTATTGGCCCGCGATCGCATCTGATCTGAACTGCCCTGATTTAAATGATAGTATTTAATTATATTTGTTAGTTATTTCTATCAAAACCTGACAGCTATTAAAAAGTAATAGAATACAAATTCCCTAAATAGTAAACACCAGTCAAAATCCTAATTTCGCGTTCATAAGTGTTTGGGTCAACAGTTCAAAACTCCGTCTTAAAGTGCAATATTTTCCTTTGATAGACTTAGAATCTACTTAGATCAGTTTGCTTCTTATAATATTGCAGGTTATTCTATATAGGTTTCGATCTTGGTTCCACCTAAAAATATTTACGTGTAATATTTAAAAATTAATATTAGAAAGTTTTAATATTTGGCAAAATTTTTTTGCAATGTTAATGACTCTCGTCAAAAACAATTACAACAGATATTATCTGTGTAATTATTATCTGGCAAACGCCATTTTTGTTTTCATTTGAACTTAGTGACCAAAGCATTTAAAAATATTCTATAAAAAAATTTATTGTCTAAATAGTTTGTTTCAAAGTTGTTTCAAATTTATTTCCTGATTAAATATCAATTTCTTAAAGGAGATTCAAGAATATGGAGATAACAACACAGATGGCTCGCATAATCTGCAGTACAAAAGACAAAAATGGTAACCTTTACTTTTATGCAATTTTTTTATTTTTTATTATATTGCAATATATTTTTCAAAAAACGCCATTTCTTGTTAAAGCTAAACTTAGAAAAAATCCTATACTAGCGACACAAAAAACTTGTTCCAAACAGCGAATGAATGCAACCAATTATAAATCTACAATCTGGGATGCGCAGAGCGGTCCCAAATCGGATTCAGGTAAGGATTCACTGTTGTTAATTATTATATGATAAGTATTAACTTTTAAAAATTTACAACACACCTAAGGCTCAAGATGTAGGGAAAAAGTAACCGCTGATCTTAAACGATTTCAATATAATTTAGAAGAAAAAAATAAATTCTTGAAATCTACAAAGACAAATATTGAGACGTCCACTGCTAAGGCACCTATACCAAAGCACACAGATTGTTTGCCAAAGCACACAGCTTATAAGGTTTATGCACCTAAAGCATTAGAACGTTTGAGATATGACAGAGTAAATCAGCCTGCACCAAAAACTAAAATAAACCCAGTCAAAATGGATGAAAAACTTTCGTGCTTACAAACAAAAGCAGTCCGTAGCACAATTCCCCTGAAAAATGTTCCTAAAAATGATGCAAAAAATAATATCAAGCAAAGGTCACCTGCAGACACTCGGCTTACTCAAAAAGTACCTGCTGAAATTGGGAAAAAGGGTTTTGCCAATATAATTTGTGGCGGAACACAACAAACTAATAAGTCCACAAAACTTAAGATTGAACAAAGCCCTCCAGATCCATACTTGAAGCATGGAATTTGTAGATGTCAATGTTCGAAAAAAAATATTGCAACCACAAGTCAAAATGGTGGAACCAAAAGTCAAGATGGCATGGAACAACCTCGTCGACCTGTAGTTACTCCAAATGTTATCAGTGATTGCAAAGAGGTAGTTGCTGAAGCTAAGAACACGAATGCAAATGTGATCAAACCACATTTAAAAAATGGTGGGTTGACTTACAGAATAGAAAAAGATTGCAGTTCTAATTTAAACATCCCATCCATCAACATTGAAGAACCAATCCATAATGCAGAGCTAAGTAAGAAAAAGTGCCAAAAGATCTCAGAAAACGTAGACAAGAATAAATCTCAATTAATAAAAAATCGTTTAATACGGAAATCTGAAAATGGCAATTGTTCCGGGATTAAAAGGGTTGAAGCAAACCTCTGGAAAAGCAGCAACCACTAATAATAAATTATTTATTTGCGTTACATGTAAAATTCACAATTTTACATAATTTATTTATCATAAAGTATTTAAGTTTGATTGAATATTGACCTTCCGCGAAAATAAATCACCACATGGAACGGAACCAAAAACATCGATATTTATTTTTGATAAAATTCAATAAAATGCTTTTTAATTGTTTTTTAAATTTTTTTTTACATTTTAATCACTAAAAGAAACCAATGGTCATAAGAATGACCCTGAATCTTCCTTCTGCAACTATTAAGTAGAGTAATTACAGAAAACTCTTATGGCTTCATGGTAGCAAAGGACAAGTATTTTGTAGATCCAGTCTAAAGTTCGAATATTTAAAGCATACTTAGCCCGACATTAGGTTCTTCTATAGACGTCATATCCTTACCTATTCATATTAATAGCAGATATTTTTTATGTAGTACTATAGTATACCGGTATCTTCTGTTGATATCATATTTCTCTTGCCATTGCCAATATAAGCAGGATTTAGTGATTTACAAGAAGTCTCCAAAATCTTTAGATGTTTTGGGAGCTACAAAAAAACTAAACTATATATAATAGATCCAAGATTCTGTTATTTTGCACATATTAGGTTAGTTTTAAAAGTTGTCCGTGATGCAATAAAAATATATCCATGCAGTATATTCGTATATAAATAAATTTTTATAATATTATATAGTGTATTATATATAGTGAATATCATTATTGCTAACTCTGTTATATAATATTACATATATTACTGTTTTTAGAATGAGGTGGATATATAATTTGCTTATTTTATTTATTTAAAGAACATGACTAAACATTTAGAAGAAAAATATATATCCATCTGTTGTTATGTAAAGTACTGTTTAAATATTAATTGCCTGGCAACTCTGCCCTGTCATTATTCTATATTCCTTTTGTAATTATTATTCATTATTCATTTTTAGTATAGTTAATAAAGCGAAGTAAAGAACATGTTAAAAATACATCGGACCGTGTTTCACTTTTGCTAAAAATATATAATAGGTTATGGGCCCAGCACGCTTCCACTGCGAAGTAAAAAGCACGTGCACATAAAAAGTAGATTTAATACGTGTATAAAAATGTCGGGAACGGTGATTCGAGTTGAACCGCTTAACGCGGAAAACTACGATACATGGAAATTACAAATGAAAGCTATTCTCATAAAAAACGATTTATGGTCATATGTCGAAGGTACTGCGTCGTGTCCAACGGGCGAAGCGGCTGCAAAATGGATCAGCTTTGATCAGAAAGCGTGCGCTGATATAATGTTATCAGTAAGTGCATCAGAATTAAGATTAATTGCAGAATGCACAAATTCAAACGAAATGTGGATGAAACTACAAGCCACATATTCATCAAAAGGGCCTGCGCGCAAGGCGACGTTGCTGAAAAAGGTTGCACTTTCGCGCATGAAGGAGGGTGAAAAGGTTAGAGAGCACCTCAACGATTTTTTTGAAGCCGTGGCAAAATTAAAGGAAATTGACGTCACCATCGGGGATGAGCTTCTGGCCATACTGCTCCTATATAGCCTACCCGATTCGTTTAATACTTTCAGGTGCGCGTTAGAAACGCGCGACGAGCTGCCAAAGCCAGACATACTTCGAGTGAAAATATTAGAAGAAGCTGAATCGCAAAGGACAAAAGAAGACAGACATAGTGATGAAAACTCTCTATACATAAATCGAAATAAAAGCCGAAACGCAAAACAAAACAAACGATACAGTGATTCTAAACGAAACAAACAATGTTTTAATTGTGGCAAAATCGGACATTTTGCACGTGGATGTAAAAATAAAGCAAAAGCTGAAAATAACACGCAATTGAAAAATTCGGAAAAATCTGTAAACAATAATTTTAGCTATCATGTTGAAGATGCATTTATTAGCTCAATAAAAGAAAATTATTGGTGCCTAGATAGTGGATGTACTGCCCATTTAAGTGCAAACCGTGAATATTTTACAGACTTTCAAAAATCGAATAAAGTGCTTAACTTAGCAAACGACAACACAACAAATATAAACGGCGTCGGTAAAATGAAAATAACTGTAGACGTAGACGGTCGTGATAATAATATTGATCTTAAAGAAGTTCTATATGTCGAAGACTTGCGTACAAGTCTACTTTCTGTATCAAAAATAGTAGACAGCGGATATGAAGTGCATTTTCGCCCTTCAGATGCAATTGTATTGGACAAATATCAGAAGGTTATAACTCGAGCGAAAAGATGTGGAAATCTTTTTATTGTTGAAAATAAAAATCATTTTGCACAAGTTGCTGAAGAAAAATGTGACATTGAAAAGTGGCACCAGAAAATGGGCCACATAAATGAAAACGATCTTAAAAAATTGGCTAGTAATAACCTAGTACACGGATTAAAATTAAATCCTAAACAAAAACTTCCGACTTGCGAAATTTGTATTAGTGAAAAACAAACACAAAAGTCATTTCCGTAAAGAAACTAGAACAAGTGATTTATTAGAGATCGTGCATAGTGATGTGTGCGGACCAATGAGAACAGCATCAAATTCGGATGCAAAATATTTCGTAACATTTATTGATGACAAATCACGCTATTGTCATGTATATTTTATAAAACAAAAATCCGATGTATTAAATGTATTTAAGCAATACAAAAGAGCAGTAGAAACATTTACGGGTAAACGAATTAAGGCTTTACAATCAGACAATGGTAAAGAATACGTTAATTCTGAATTTAATTTATTCTTGAGGAAATTTGGTATACAAAGACGCTTAACTGCTCCATATACGCCGGAGCAAAATGGTATTGCTGAACGTAAAAACAGAACTCTAGTTGAAATGGCCCGTTGCATGATGAAACAAGCTGAAGTTCCGCCAAATTTTTGGGCAGAGGCCATAAATACAGCGTGCTATATTCGAAATAGGTGTCCTACAAAAGCATTGAACGGTGTAGTACCGCACAAGTTGTGGACTGGTAAAATGCCAACTATTGTACATTTTCAAGTATTTGGCTCTAAAGCATATGTCCTAAAAAAGGATAAGACTAGAGATAAATTCGATTCTAAGTCAGAACCTTACATGTTTGTTGGATATTCAAACGAAGCGAAAGCCTATCGCCTGTGGTCACCTACAAAACGAAATATAACAATAAGCCGTGATGTCGTGTTCGTAAACAAAAATATCTATCATAATAAATACGAAAACATTTATATTAACAATGAAAACGACTGCCAAACAAATGATTATATCGATATTGCGTTCGAAAATTGTGAAAATCAGAAACTGTCGGTCAATCCGAAAATTGTAGAAAATACAGATACGCGAGAAGAAAACTCCATTCGTAGAAGAGGTCGTCCGAGACTTATTCGCACAAATTCACGCGGTAGGCCTCGAAAAGAATATTACACGTCAAATCGGAATGGTGAAGAATCATCCAACGAAGACGAAAATACAAGTTCAATAAGAAAAATTGCTGATAAAAACCATTCAGATGATGAACCTGACAACAACGTTTTTGAAGATTGTGAAATGGCGTTTCTCACTACATATCAAACTCCAGTAACGATTTTGGAGGCACTTGAAAGCGATGAAACAAATTCCTGGTCAAAAGCGCTAGAAGACGAAATGGTGGCACAACTAAAGAATAAAACATGGGAAGTGGTCGAAAGACCGAAATCACGAAGAGTTATTGGGAATAGATTCGTGCTTCGAACTAAAGATGACGGAAAACAGAAAGTACGATTAGTAGCGAAGGGTTTTGCACAACGACCAGGTGAAGACTTTCATGATACGTTTTCTCCAGTCGCTCGTTCAACATCTATAAGACTACTTGCGGCACTGGCAGCAAAAATGGATTTGGAGATCCATCAGATGGATGTCATTACAGCATACCTAAATGGAGAGCTCGAAGAGAGTGTCTTCATGGAAATTCCCGATTATCTTATACCATTCCTGAACAAAGTTGTTTCATCAAAACCAGTGGGAAAAACTTCAACAATATTGTGTGGAAAAGTTAAAGAAACAGCGCAGCATTGGTTAAAGGCGATTAAGTCAAGTAAGTCACCTGTATGTTTATTAAAGAAAGCTCTTTATGGACTCCGTCAGTCTGGGCTATCATGGTACATGAAATTGACAAAGAAACTACAGAATATGGGTCTAAGTGCAGTACAACAGGATCCTTGTGTATTCACTAAGCGAGAAGGCAACGACATTGTTTTGATGACAATATATGTAGATGATTTACTAATAGCGTCCAATAATAAGTTTCGTATAAAAGAAATAAAGGCTGCACTTGCGAATGATTTCGAAATGAAGGATTTGGGAATAGTAAGTAATTGTCTTGGCATCGAGTTTCATCAAAATTTAAGCAAGCATCAAGTTTTTCTTTCACAAGAGAAGTATGCAAAAAGCATCATTGAAAAGTTCAATATGAAAGACTGTAAACCAGTGAAGACTCCCATAGAATTGAACATTAAATTAACGAAACCAACAAAAATTGATGAAGGTGTTATGAAGATGTATCCCTATCAAAGCTTGATAGGAGCATTAATGTACTTAGCTGTTACAACTCGACCTGATATTGCGTTTGCTGTAAACTTTCTTAGCCAGTTCAATTCAAATTATAACGTGGAACATTGGAAAGCAGCAAAACGAATTCTAAGATATCTTAAAGGTACAAGCAACTATGGTCTATTGTATGAGAAAAACAATGAAGAATTGTATGGTCTAGTTGACGCTGATTGGGGCGCTGACTTAAACGATAGACGTTCATATTCAGG
>NW_024032348.1:0-10731 GCF_002237135.1 Teleopsis dalmanni | reverse complement strand
TTTTGCAGTTCCCAGGCATTAGTAAAACAAACGTTGATGACTATGTACGCAGCTCGCAAGAATTGACGATAAAAACTTATTATCCCTTGAAACGGCATAATAGGTATATCCCTTTTTGGTATAGGGAGCTCACGTACCCCCTGTACTTTAGTTTCTAGATGGCGAAACCTATTGGCGTCGATTACATGATCCAGAAACTCAATATTACCTCGCTTAAAACCGTACTTCTTCGGCTGTACCGATAGATCCGCTCCCATATCGATGAGAAATCGATGATGTCGACGTTGCCGGATCTTGTATAAAGAATCAAGCTATAATAGTGCTGTCCTATAATCAGCTCGACGTCGATTGAGACGAGCTTAGTTTTTTGCCTTTGCGTTTGTTATATAGATACTTGGCTGTCGGCACTTGCGCTCCAAATCTGCTATGAAACCAGCACCAATCGGATTGACTTGAAGTTTGTGGGTGAGTGCGGCTCCCCCTGCCTGATAATTGATGAGTTCTCGATAAATCTACCAGGTCAACGATCGATGCCTGCAAGATAGCACATACTTGTGGTGGCAGACGCTATAGCCATAAAGACTTTAGGAAATCAATACTATCTCTAGCTCTTGACAATTTTGTCAGCTCGTTAAATCGTTGCGAGGAAATAAGTTGATGAATAGGAAATAAGACGATGTTTAGCTACATTTTTTTAGGAAGTTTTATTAGAAATTAACCTAATCCTAATACCTATTTAATTTTGTAGGACTAAATAACTTATTCTAACTATTCCAAATATTTACAAAAAAAAAAGCACATATAATGATGATGATATAATGATGATAATAGTTATACATTATTTAATAATATTAATAAATAACTAAAAATTATATATAACTATAAATTATAATAAATAATAACAGTTGATCGCATCAAAACTGCCTAGTCATTGTCTCCAGTGAGCCGAGTGTATAGAAAGCCTCTTTCATTCATTTTATCTTTTTTGTTTTTTGCAGGTGTTTCAGAATCTTTTGACGTAGATATTGGAGCTACCGATAGACGTGGAAATGATATTGGATCTACCGATAAACGTGGAGATGTGCATGACGACAGCTATGATGCATCCTTTGATGACGGCCCCTGATCTAATTAATAAACACATTCATTATTTTGAAGAATTTAAACAAATTTGTGAAAACTCACCTGCAATACTTTCAAACACTAATTTTGTAGTGTTATGTATGGACAAATTGTCTAGAAATCTCTTTAATATATGGAAGTAGTTCTAGTCGAATGGCGCCCCTCCTGAAACTCCGACACACTATTGTTCTTTCCTGATTTAAAATAAACAAACAAGCAAATTGAAGTGATTAACAGCAACTTTATAAAAATAAATTGAAATCTTTTTTTATTATATGAAAGTACGTAACATAATAAAAAACAAAACAGTTTCAATACACAAATTATTATTGAATTTTTAATTTCATTTATGAAATACTTTTCTTTACGTTTGTGTAAAGTTGTAGAGCTTTGTTTGCACTTCTAAGGAAGTGGCACGAAACCTCTATTGTGAAGATCGGGCGCCCCGTAATTGTGGAAGTCTTTCCTCCCATAATTTTACGCACTTTCCACCTACACGTTTCTGCGTCTCTTCATTTTAATGTTTAAAAATACTATTTGAATTAATTAAATCTAAAATCAATTATTTAAATATGTATTGCATATTTAAGTTATGAAAAAATTTTTTATTAAATCCTAGTACGTACTTCTTTTTGCTACTAACATGAAATAAACAAATTTCACGTAATAATATGTCATACTAAAAAATTAAATATATAATTGATATATTAAATTATTTATATACATTTTTTATAATTCAATGAATAAAAACAGATTTTATTTAATACTTACTATCTCAGTGTGCTTGTTTACAGGTCAGCTGTTGTTTGTTCACATTTTATATTTAAAATATATGACACATACTTCAAATTTTGGTCATTTCCTTTGTTGAAAATTTATTTTTAAGAGTTGCATTCGATATTTTTGGTCTAAAATGAACCGATTGATTGTAAATGGGCTCATTTATATGAAAGCTCTTGGTATGATAAATCATGCTCATTAGTGATTATAATGCGCAAAACTGCCTAATTTGGCGTTTCCACTGGCCGAAAATGGCTCATTTTGAATTAGCCATTTAAAAGTGGCTCATTTCTTTTCATTTCAAACAGCTGATTTTTCAACTTGCCTATTGATTTGATTTTTGGCCTGCACCAAAAAAATGTTGCATGAAGGTTAAATATGCCTTCAAACCTTAAAATATAGACTTAAAACATATTGTCAAAGACGGCTTTTATTTTGTATATTTACATTTTTACTTTGTAACGACACAGATTTTTCCGTTTCGTTATTTTCTTTGCCGGGGTAACCTCAGCCTCTTCTAGGAGTCGTTACAATAAATTTATATTTACAAGAACCGGACTTCTCAAATAAAAGATTGTGATTATAGTTTTCAGAACAATTTATTTATAAAAAAAAATCAATAATATATATAAAAAGAAAGAAATTAAATGCAATAATTATTATTAGTATGACTGGGATGGCACATCAATGGCAATTGATTCTTTGAAACTCTCAAGGGGATTACTTCCAATGACTACTTCGGTGATATTCCAAAAGGTCTTTTCTGGTCTTGTAGTTGGCTTCTATGTTCACCTGTTTGAAAAGAATATTAAGGAATATACGCTTTATTTATTTAATATATATATAATGGTATCTAAGCTCGCTGACTTAAAACCGCCTTACGCTCGTAAACTATTATATATAGACTTTGTACTAGGTTATACACATGACTTAACACCGCCTTTGTGTCAGATAATATTTTATTTTTTTATTTTATTAGTTGACATATAATGCCACTCAGTGATCATACAAGACTCACTCCCCTTACCAAAAATGCGTCGTCTTTTATACAGATCAGACGAGCTTTTTGTGTAGCGCACATACAATTGTTTTCTGCTGTTTTGTGGAGTTTTGTTTATTTTCCCGTTTGTATGTCTTGCTTTCATACTGTTCTTCAAGTTGTGCGCTCAACAGATCTTGTCTATCTCTTTGCGGCGAATTTCTATTGACGTTTCTGACGTTTGTTTATGTTTTGATTTTATAATTTTCGCAATTTTTCTCGTGGTGTTTCTTTTTGATATTTATAAAATTTGTGAATAATTTCTCATAATTAATAATTTAATAATAACAATTCGGATTAGAATGTGTGGCAGTACATTAGCAGGTATGTATTTATATTTTAACTGAATACTTTTATATTTAAATTTATCTTTCCCTAGTTCCACGCGTTGCAGTAGTGTGCAGTGTGGGCAGCTGTTGTTTGAGTTTTGTGCAAATGCAAATTAAAAGAAAGTATGTATCAGATTTCGAATAAAATACATTTTTTTTAATTTTATTCATATATTTCAGACTTCTACTTCTTTTTTTTTATTACAATTTGTTACAATTCATTTTGTACTACAATTCATTGGAATAAACAACGATGTGTGTATTTATGTAGGGCAAAATTTACTTATGTAAATTTAGTCCTTACAACTTTTAATTAGAGAAGAACACGCGTTGTTATGCTTTCTTAAAAACTCATTAGCACACTGAACTTATATGGCGTTTACATTGGCCGAAAATGGCTCATTTTGAATGAGCCATTTGAAAGTATTTACATTCGTTCTAATTCATTTGTTCTCATTTCAACAGCTGATTTTTCAACTTGCATGTTGATTTGATTTTTGGCCTGTGCCAAAAAAATGTTGCATGAAGGTTAAATATGCCTTCAAACCTTACATTAGAAACTTAAAACATATTTTTAACTTCGATTAATTACTTTTTGGGAAGTAAAAGTTCTAAAAAGCAGTGCATCGTTTTCAAGAAAATGCAACCACCAAACATTTGTTTACCTTTTTTTGTAAATATGTTAAAAACAGCTTTTTCAAACTGTCAAAATGCCATGAAGAGCTTTCATTTAGGGTATGTTCAATGGATTCCTTTGCATTTGGAACGTATGTGGAATGCATTCGAACGTCATTCATACAGAATGTGAGAAAATTGCTCATTTTTGTGCTTGAAATTTTATATGCAAGAATGAGCCATTCGATACTCATTTTCGATTTTTGACCAAAATGAGCCATTTTCGGCCAATGTAAACGCCGTATTAGGTGCGACTCAACTGTCATGTTTGACATGTAAAGGTGTTTGGAAAAAATATAAACGTGTTCCGAACACATTCTACACGAATGTGTTCGGAAATCATTTTATTAAGGGTGACAATTCGGCCAATCCTGCTATAAATCGTCCTCGATTTCACAAGCATCAAGCTCCGGAGAATTGTAGCACCACGGTTTCATTCGGTCTGACGCGAACGTAGAATTGAATTTCCTTTTAGCCAATTGGATACCTGGGATATCTTCTATTTGGTATCGGTCATTTCCAAGTACATTGACTACGATATATGGACCTCGATATTTCGGCTCCAATTTTCGTGACTCGCCTGTGGCTGACGGTTCGTTTTCAAGCACTACGAGATCACCAACATTGTACAGGAAAGGTTCGGCATGCTTTTCGTCGAAACGGTGCTTCCACTTTTCACGCTCCTCAGCAATATTCCTGACGGCTAGGTTTCGTTTCTCGTTGATTGTAATGGTTGATAATGGGTTTTCCGCGTCGGCATGGACGGCAGCTAACAATCGATTTTGGAGGATATCGCGCAGCTGGAAGTCGAACACTAGTTCGTTTGGGCTGAAACCAGAAGTTGCGTTTTTTTGTGAGTTCACTGCCCATTGTGAATTCCGTAAATTCAGATCCCAATTGTTTGGACCTTTGTTCGATGTTCGCAGATATGATAGGATTATCTGGTTAGCTCTCTCAACTTGTCCATTATCTCGCGGCGTTCGTACAGCTGTTTTGACATGTTGAATATTATTGTTGTCACAATACTCCTCAAATTGAGTGGATGTAAACGATGTACCCCTATCAGTAACAATCTTTGCAGGTAACCCGAAATAGCTGGACATCTCGTTTAAAACGGCGATTACAGGAGTTGTTTTTGTATTACGTACAGCTTTCACAATCAGAAATTTCGAGAAAGCATCTGAAATAGCCAAAACGTAGCTATTACCTCTTTTACTTTTAATGAAAGATCCGAGGTGATCGATGTGAATCAAACGGAAAGGTATCGGTTCAACGTCGTCATAGTGCAGAGTACCCTCGCGTTTACTTCCTCGTGATCCATCTTACAGCTTTTGGTGCAACAAATTGTAGACCTTCAGCGGTACGTCGATATAAGCGATGAAGTGAACATGAGCACTTCATGTTCAGCATTACTGTCGTACAGAGCTAGAACCGGACCGCTACATAGCATATTTATAAGTTTGTCAAATGCATTTTTCTACTCAACACCCCCTACGAACTCTTGTTCTGATTTTCGTAGCAACATCGCGATTGGTTTTGAGATGATTGAGTAATCCTGAACAAATTTGCGGAAAAATCCAGTCAAACCCAAGAAGCCTCGTACTTCTGTTACGTTGGTTGGCTGTTTAAAATTTTTAATTGCAGCTACTTTTTGATTACCTGGTGCTATTCCATTTTGATCAATAACGTGCCCTAGGTGTATTAGTTCCGTTTTAAGAAATTTACATTTGGACATCCTTAGCGTCAAATTGCTCTTTTAACAAACAGAGAAATTTTTCTAACCGTTCTATACCTTCTTCTATACTTTTACTGGGTATAATAACATCATCGAGATAAATTAGAACTTCACCACGGCCCATCGACGACGCAATCTTATCCATTGTCTCTTGAAAAACTCCAGGGGCGTTAACCATTCCAAATGGCATTCTGTTGTATTCGAAATGACCATCCGTAGTAACGAAAGCTGTATATTGTTTTGAGGACTCTTCAATTTCTATTTGGTGATATCCCATGCGAAGGTCAAGTGTCGTAAAGAATCTGTTACCTGAGAGCTGAGCAAACTGCTCCTCCATATTTGGCATAGGGTAAGGATTTTTAATAATGATTTTGTTTAATGCACGATAATCTACGCAGAGTCGATGCTCACCATTTTTCTTTTCTACCAGAACCACGGATGAGGCATACGGTGATGACGAAGGGCGTATGATGTCATTTTTAAGCAAATCAAGACCAATGTCCGAAACGATTTTGCGTTTGGCAAATGCTATCCGATATGGTTTTTCCCGAATAGGTACGTCAGTGCTGACTTTAAAACTCATTTTGTTGATAACACATTTGCCTAGTTCAGACATACTTTCTGCAAAAACGCCACGGTACGTTGAGAGTAGACCTTTAAGTTGTTTGCGTACATCCGACGGTATTTCTACCGATGTTTGCAGATCTTCTATATGGCATTTGTCTCCCTCTATGATAAGACGTTTACCTTCACGGCACAATACATCACGACCCAGCAAAATATTTTCGGGTATTTTTCCGTCATCCACGATCAACAAATCGGTTATAAATTCGTTATTATCAAAATCTACGACAGCATTTATTTTAGAGGTGCAGATAAATTTTCCATCGGCGAAACCACTCAAAGTTACAGAACAACGCAATATTTCATTTTTAAAATCTTTTGCAAATGTCTCACGAATTAGAGTGTATGCACTACCAGGATCTATAAATGATCGCGTCGGTTTTTGATTTACTTTTACAACTTTCGTCACGAGCTCATTTCTTTTTTTCGCAAGTACTTTCAATTTTGTTAACCGTTTGTTTATTCTCGGCATTGTTTTTCTTACTAGGACAATCGGTCTCCTTATGCGTAGTGCGATTGCATATTGAACAACGCTCTTTACGTTGTGGTTCAGGACACTTGTTTGAATAATGGCCTATTCTAGAGCAATTGAAACATTTGACTTTTCTAGTCGTCTCGCTTTCCTTATTTTGGAGTGTTTGTATCTTAGAATTGTCTCTAAGATCGTGATTAGTATTTACCGGGTATTTAGGTTTTGGTTTTTCGTTAAAGTTTTGAACATCATTATATACAGTATAAATATTTATATCACGTAAGAGTTCATTACAGAGAGTGTATTCATTCGAGATTTTCTGCTTTAAGCGTGGCTCATTGATGCCATTAATTATATACCGAGCAATTGCATTTTCGGGTACGTTTCCACGAGTACCTATAGATATCATTTTGTAGTAATATTCTTGCGGACTTTCATTAAATTGTCTCTTCGTTTGGGACATTTTGAAGTATACGTCTGCTATGTTTTCTGTAGAAGCAAAGTCTTTCAAAAATTTTGTAGCAAATTCCGTCCAAGAAAGAAACACGTCTTGTGAATTAACCCAATATTTTGTGTATCCTTGCAACTTTTGTTGCACTGCAAATACTAATGTTTGATCGTCCCAACGATATGTAGTTCGTAACATATCGTTCCGTTTTATGAACTGATTTGGCATAAGAGATTTGTCGCTTGACGGATTGAACTCAGGTAAAAGGGTTACAATCTCTCTAACGTTTCCATAAGGATTTTGCGCGTATGGTGGGTAATATGCAATATGACCTCCGTTCATATGTTCATGCCGCATATTACCTATATAACTCGTGCTTGGAACACTACCAACTGGCATGCACCCCAATGCTGCATACTGTGGTTTATATTATGCGCATTAACCGGAAATGTATTCATTCCCGACGATATTGGCATAAAATTATTTACAGACGTTGACATTATTGGCCTTTGCTCCTGCATATTGACATTAGGAATCGGCACTCCCATTGTCGTGACGTTGCTTACATTCAATTCTGCCTTAGATTTATTTTCATTCATATACACTGGAGAAGATATACTTTGTGGCTGGAAATTCTGCTGACTCGTTTGCAGTTCACGTAACGTTTTTTCCAAGAAATTAACTCTCTCCTTCATTGTATCATTGTGTGTTTGGAAAAAACATAAACGTGTTCCGAACACATTCTACACGAATGTGTTCGGAAATCGTTTTATTAAGGGTGACAATATTATTAACTACGGTTAATTACTTTTTGGGAAGTAGAAGTTCTAATAAGAGGTGCATCGTTTTCAAGAAAGAAGAATGTGTTCCTTTGCATTTGGAACTTTTTTGGAATGCATTCGAACGTCGTTGGGACGGTATTGACACTGGCCTCAAATGGTTCATTTTGGTCAAAAATCGAAAATGAAAAGAGAATGGTTTATTCTTGCATACAAAATTTTGCTGGTGGATTTATAATAAATCCACCCAACCTCATGCAACAATGTTTGATCGAATCACAACTGGTATGATGTTCAGTTCATACTCATTGCAACCCACAATTGTTTTTGCACGCATGTTTCTTTTGGATTTTTGGTTTTATTTGTATATTTCATTAATATACGAAGTGAATATTAAAAAAATCCCTGAAACAATTTTAGCACATACATCTTCTTGTCTTCTTAAAGAAAATAATAGTAATAGAAAATATTATTTTTTTATTGCAAAATGCACAACAAAAATCACTATGTATGTGCAAATGTGATATTGGAGAAATTAAGTCTGCAGTATATGAATATGTATGTTTTTATTGCACATTTGTGCATATATTTTACCTCAAAAGGAACTACTTCCTAATAGTTTGAATTTTTGGTGACTTTTTGTAATTATTTAAAAAAAATTATTTTAAATAAGACGTGTCTTGTGAAGTCTGTTACAATTCTTAAAACCAAAAAAATATTGAAAGTTTATATAAACATTATACAGTTTTTTGGCATCCATATACATTTATATTAGACATTTAAAATTTATTCATACTTAGTTTGATTTGTTCAAAAAGTCATCTCATCTGCTGGGTCATTCCCTTCAATATTGCTATGTCCAAGTATTCGAAATGTACTATGTCCAACAAAAAGAAACCTTATGAGGTTTGATGCTCATCAGTGAATAGCGACATTTTAATACTATCTTGGAATTTAGATTCAATTGCTTTCAGTGCGGCCTATCTGCAAAAATCGTGATATTCGAAGGACGACCTCTTTTTCGATAGCATATACATATCTCGCCGTGAAAGACGCTGTAAGTAGCAGGGATTCGGTAGCACTGTCTTATCTGCATATTTTTCGAGAAGATACCTGCTCACGTACCGCCTTCCATCTTTAAGCCATCTGCGTAGATAGTAACTGTAGAGTTACCGGTCACAGATCCAATCTCCGAGCTATCTCTGGTTAGATAAAGAGTGGGAACCCACTAATGAAGTAATTTTCCTCAAAGAACCTTATTAATTTCGTGACCGAAGAGATAACAAATTTTTTTGATCGTTTTTGCCTATCTAATAGTTTTATCAGTTTCGATCCTTCGCCATGGATGGAGACGCAAGATTATAGAGATGCACTTGAATTCTGTGCCAGATTTCATATGATAAATGATTGAGTAGAAAGAGAAATTAGGCTTATGATGGATTATAATTCGATTTTGACAAAATATGAAGAGGAAAAACAATATGTTCTGCAAGTAGTCGAACATTATCATAAAAATTGTCCTTCACATAGTCAGATTTATGTTATAAAACATAATAAACACAATATATTAATTACTGAAAAAAGGGTTTTCTTGAAATTATAATTTTTTATAAATAATGAACTAAATCGTAGCATAAACCTATTACGTAATTGTGCATGCCAGCTAAAAGGTATGAAATAGAAAACAGAGCACAGTCGCTCAACTAATTATTGTGTTTTGCGCATAATTTTTAACCGATTTTACTCATCAATATCTTATTAAAAAGATATTTTAATTATCTATCAAATGATAGATAAAACAAGTAACAAAGATAAAAAATGACTTTGAATTGAAAAATTTCTGTTTTCTGTACTGAAAACCCAACTTTGCTCGAGTGGCGCAACGTCATTTTTAATCCTATTGCTCCTAAACTTTGGGAATATCATTTTTTTGGTCAATGGCATATTTCTAGGGGGTGCGCTCATTCAAAACTTCATTTTTAATTTTCCCTTTTATAACGTGAGCCACCCTAGTGTTACACCTTAGATTTGAAAGACGAAGCTTGGACAATATCTACTGCCTGGAAACAACAGTTTAACGTCTGAATTTGGTAACTTCCATTTCTTTAATTTTAAAGCTTTCCCAGACTGGTCGTTTATTTATTCCTGCAGTTCCGGATCTCTTACTTGGTCAATAGCAATTCTTTCTACTTCGCTTGTTTCACACTAGAATGGATTCAGCGCCAGTTATGTGACGCATATCGGTAAAATACTGGCTCACAAATTCAAGTTGTTTTGCTTGTCTAGGAGATGCGTTTTCACTGGCCTGCTGAAGGGCATATGCGAGTGGTTTATGGTCAGTGAATATAGTAAACTCGCGACCGTCTAACACATATCGGAAATATTCGGTGGCTTGATAAATCGCTGTCAACTTTCGATCGTAAGCAACTTTTTTGAGTAGAACGCTAATGGCTGATGCAGTTTATCCACTACGTGCTGGAGGACGTCGCCAACTGCATCTCCTGAGGCATCTGTCGTAAGCGTAAATTGTGCTTCTGGCGCTATAAAGTTAAGAAAAGTGGCCTGTGCTAGTTCATTTTTATACCGCTGGAATGTCACTATGTCATCAGACAACCAGGCGATTGCTGATTTTTCATTTTTGCAGTTCTCAGGCATTAGTAAAACAAACGTTGATGACTATGTACGCAGCTCGCAAGAATTGACGATAAAAACTTATTATCCCTTGAAA
>NW_024032347.1:0-10733 GCF_002237135.1 Teleopsis dalmanni | reverse complement strand
GTGCCAAATTGGATGGCACCCAAATTATAAAGTTGCATTTGGATAAGAATCTACAAACGACCATTGAGCACAAAGTAAGTGTTAAATAACACTTATTTCATTAAATCTTTTTTTGCACTTGTGTTTTTTGCTGTTTAAAATTAGTGGTCCAATGTTTCGTTTTACGATTCATTGCTCAAACTGAATTGTAGCTCATTCATATATTGGTAACATTCATCAAATTTAATGAGTCTAGCAATTAACTTGCAGCAATTAATTCAATATGTCTAAATAATAATAATTCATTAAACATAATAATATAACAATTTTGCATGATTTGCATAAGGAATTATTTGAAAACAATTTCTGTTGTACGAATACGAGAACGAGTACGCGTAATTACCGTACATTGTCTATAAAGTTTTGTTGTAACATTGAAAAAAATAATTGTTAATTTTGCATTGCATTTAACTGTTTTTCACGATTTAAAAAATTTTTGTTGCATTTACCATATTGAGAGGTGCTCGTGTCGGTTAAATTTAATATTGTATAAAAAAATATTCACTTGATCAAATTTGACACTCAATTTAACATAAAATTCACACATTTTCTTTATGGATTTGTTTTATTGATTTAAATTTCATAATAATAAATAATCTAATAAGGGCCCTCGTAAAGTTGTTCTAAGGGTGTCGGAACGCGATCGATGCGTAGGAATACATACTTGCTCTCTGACAGCTCGCTGGGTACTAAGACTGGTTGTTGACCGTGTCGCAGTCCAGGTTGAGTTCGTACATTACCTAAGTTTCTGCACAGTAACTTTACGAAGTCTGTTTCGCTTGGTTTGATTTTGACTTCTGTCAGCAACTGTACCGGGACTCTGAGAGGGTTGCCGTACTACAACAACAATGGGCTTGGCTGCTTCAGTTGACACTGTGTCTTGAAGTCCACTTAAAGCATGCTACCGAATATCATCAATTTTTTGCTGAAATAAAATATGCCGAGCAATGACTCGTGAAGCGTGATGACATTTTAAATAGCAAATATTCTCAATCGGATTTTGGTCTTGATCAAGGTGAAGCTTTATTACGTGGTATGCAGGATTTACGTGAAGAATTGAATGCTTTTAGTGAAACTGTTGCTAATTTGACCCATCGGGCTCAAACAATTGTTCCAATATATAAAAGACGACAACCGGTAAATAATCAATGCTCTGTACAAGCAATATGTGCTTATAAGCAGCAAGGTCAACTACAAATTGAAAAGGGAGAAACTTGTATCTTGCTCGATAACTCTAGTTGAGTTAAATGGAGAATTCGTAATTCAATAGGACAAGAGGGTTCAATTCCTAGTGCTTGCTTATTAATGCCTCCTCCTGACCAAGAGGCAATTGATGCTGCTGAACGACTTAAACGGTTATTCGATCGTTTTGTGAGCTTATGGCAAAAAAAACATTTACGTCTACGTCAAAATATGATTTTTGCTACAATTCGTGTTGTCAAAGGATGGGACTTTGACCAATTTCTTGCAATGGGTCCAGAACAGCGTACAGCGATACGGCATGCACTCAATGATGACGCAGATAAACTTTTAAGTGAGGGTGATCCAAATGATCCACAATTAAGACGTTTACGCCGTGAAATGGATGAAGTAAATCGTTTATTTGACGAATTTGAAAAACGCGCTAGAGCTGAAGGTAAATTAATTTAATTAAATTAGTTTATTTTTATTTTTTTCGTAGGCGGGGTATATTCACCAATTATAAAAACATTTTATCAAATAACTGTCATACGAACTTAATTTCAATTAAATTTAAGTGTAAATTTTTTACTTGATGTTAGATTGAATACATAAATTTGTTTAGTACGAAAATAGTATTCTCTTCAATAGTGTCTTATTAAAACTATTTCTGTATCGTTTGTGATGAAGAAATTATTTGCCAGCCGTAGAACTCGTGGTACTAAATAAATAATTTTAGCTTAAATTTAATTTTACAGATTTAAAACGTATTCAAATATTTTATTATACTTTTTAGAGGAAAGCAAACAAGTTAGCCGAATCTTCACAGAAGAATGCATTGCAATCAAAGGAAAACTTGAGGACATATTAATCTCAATTCTCGCTTTGGAAATTTACTTTGCTTCATTTCAAGAAGCGCCAAACGAAAATGGATGTGTGTATGCGAGAGTTGTCTGACTACGAGAGAAGGAACAGAGAAAGAGAAAGGGCGAAAAACAATATATTCGCTAATAAATTAATTTATAAAAAATTTGTAATTTATATTACAAATTTTTTTTTAAACAATTATAATAAACTAAATATATATAAGCTTATAATATATATTTGCCCCTTAACAAATATATAACAAAAAATATTTTATGCAAATAAATTTTGCGCGGCAGTTTTTTGCACTTGTCATTTTACTCTTATTCGTATGTGAATTTGATCAAAAATCACTTGCTCTGCTCTCTCACTGCAAGCAAACGGTTCAGTTTCTGTTATTCCTTCTTTCTCTATTTAACAACTTTTTTATATAGTTTTTCGATTTTCGTTTTTGCTGTTGTTTGTTTGCACAGAATAGAACATAAATATTTTAGGCGGCCACCGTCTTGGAAGTCAAGTTATTTGTTTTTGAGGCCGTGCACTACACACTACACACATATGGTGTGTTTGTTAGTTTGTTTAATTTGTTGTGCAAGCGATGTTTGCAAATTTTCTTTTTATCTTCCCTTTCTGTTAGCAGAAGTAGCCAATTTCCTCAAAGAATTACTATTTTGAATCTTAAATTATTATTTGTTAATTTCAGAGCTACCTCAAACAAAATAAATCAAAACTTATATGCTTTGTTAACTAAAAGCCTGCAGTAAATTATTGAAATCCAATGCATTTAAAAATGTACGCATGTACATGTAAATGAACTGCATGTAAAACAAAATTTTTGAACGTGCAGCCAAAAATTGCGACATCAGAAGCACATTAGCCTATACGATATCTAGATATACTATAAAATATTATTATATATTTACATAGCTTCCTTAGCAAAAAAAAAAAAAAATTGATTTTAGAATGACTTTAAAAACTTTATCTAAAGTACATACATATATATTTGATGCATGAATCAAACCTTTTTAGTGGTTCATTGAATTCTTTTTTTATAATAAAATTATTTGCGAATTAATTTAAGGATTAAGTTTGCAGAAAAAAAGATTTTTTTTTTCTTAATAAATTAATAATAGTAAATAATTACACAAATTTACCGGCTAAAAAATTCTTTTATGAGTTCATTTAATTTTTATTTCGACGAAATTCATCGGAATACTCTAGAAATTCATTTAAATCAGTGTCAAAAATGTCTTTAAAATAATTATTTTCTATATATGAAAGTTATTTTCTATGTAAATTGCTATAATTTTTAATTTTATTAAATTATTACATTAGTTTTGCTGATATAATTAATATATAATATATTTTTGAGTTAATTGAATTTTATTAAGTAAAAATTCATTTTCCTGCTTTGCGGGTTTTACTATTTACGTATATTAATAAACTGCAATTAAAAATGATTTAATTCATAAAATTGTAAAAAAATTTAAAAAAAATTATTTAAATAATTTAAATAATTTAAATAATTTAAATAATTTAAATAATTTATATTTATACATGTTATATAAAATTTAAATATTTAAAAAAACTAATAAGCCGAAAAATATATCAATTAAAGTGCATTTCCACAATCCACATTCATTGTGCAGTTTTATAAACTGTAAAACTTCTGCATAACATTTTATTTGTTATTCGAAAGAGAAGGAACGCATATAAATCATACAGTTACTATACTAAACAATTGGTGAGAAGAGCATTGTGGATTGTATTGCATACAAGTCTGCTAATACAATCCAAACAAACTGATTTATATACACGACTTCTCAGTGTTTCAGTTTTATTACGTTTACAGCGTTTGAACAATACGGTCGCGATCTGTAGTGTACGGAAAAATTTTCAGCGAAAATTGAAAATTGTGTGTGAATATTTAAAAATAAATAGTTAAAACATAAATAAATTTGAGTTTATTTAACAATAATTATTGTTTTTATATTCCAAAATAAAATTAAAATTTTGTGATTTTATTATATATAACAATTTGCCGCTAATAAAACTTGCAGCTGACAAACTCTTTTTTCGGTATGTTCAGTGTATAAAACTGCTAGAAACGTACAGAAAATAACAAAATTCATACAATTAAAGTTTGTTTCTATAACATTCGAACATTAAAAGTAATATTTGGAGTATAAATATACAAGTTTAATTTGTTTATTAATAAATAAAAATTAATATTAAAATTTTCATTTATATATTTTTCGAATGTGAGAATGCAAGTTAAACAGCAATTTTTTTTTTATTTTCTCATACATGCTTCTGCTGCATGTATGTACATATGTATGTACATATTCTTGCGCATATGTGCCAGTGAGACAAAAAAGTGACCATACAATTTGTGAAATTTGTTTAAAGGCATAAAGCCAAAAACATATGAAAAATAATATTGTTGTATTAAGAAAAAGCAAAAAATATAAAAAATAAAAGCAAGTAAAGGAGAAACAAGTAAACATCTGCTACAAATTTTGCCTGGTTGATTCCATGTCGTCATCGTCGTTAAAGTGTTTAACAAGACGTTTCGGTAAATTTTTAACTTTCCTAAGTTTATTAAAAACAGAATTTAAAAAAAATTTAATAAATAAGTAAATGCAAAAAATATTTAAAAGAAATAAACTCAAGTAAAATAGCTAAAGAAAGTTTGACGTCTTGTCTTTCGTTCGTACGTTCGATTATATATTGTCGGTTTTTCATATTGTTTTTTTATGAGGTTTTAACTGTTCCTCGCTTTTGTTGTCTTCTTCGTAAATCGTCAGCGCTATTACGTCTTCTTCGTCTCAACTTGAGTGAATTTTTGCTGAAGCTGCTGGCTGGAGCCAAATTACTTTCTGCAACTTTTAGATAAGGTACGCGTAATATAAAACAAAACTTAGTTTTGATTATTAAATATAATTTAATTTTTTGTCGTCGCTTTTAAATTTATTTTTTTTGTAGCTAATATTTTTAAATGTTTTTTTTTTGTTTTTTTTTGTCTTCTATAAATTTACTTTCCGAAACTTTACTTTTCCGTGATTTTTCTCTGTATGCATATGTATCATATATATGTGTGTTTCTACGTATGTATTTATCTTATACTGTAGAAAATATATTTTCTTGCTTAATTTTTATTCATTCTACTATTTGTTCTCTCATAAACATACACAAACATAATTTGATGGATTTCATCATAAATGCAATGTTGTCACATTTCTCAAAATACTTATATATGTGCAGAATGTTTAAAGAGCATATTACATTTAAAAAAAGTTTTTAGTTTTATTAAACCAAATCATTAACATCTATTAAAAGTTTCTTTTGTTTACATTTGCACACGTGCGTAAAAGCTTTAGTAATTATTTTTTTTATTATCTATTTTGTATAACATTAGTTTTTTTTTAGTGTTTTTTTTATTCTGATCACAATAAAAATTTTTCATTACTATGAAAAAAAATACGAAACATACAAATTAAATAAAAAACATTCTCTTAATTCAATATGTCTAAATAATAATAATTCATTAAACAGAATAATATAACAAATTTGCATGATTTGCATAAGGAATTATTTGAAAATAAAATAATAATAATTATTTGAAAATAATAATTTATTTTCTGTTGTACGAATACGAGAACGAGTACGCGTAATTACCGTACATTGTCTATAAAGTTTTGTTGTAACATTGAAAAAGTGTTGTAAATTTTTTGCATTGCTATTTACTGTTATTCACGATTTAAAAAATTTTTGTTGCATTTACCATATTGAGTGGTGCTCGTGTCGGTTATCTTCATTTCTTGAACTTCGAATTTATTACTACATTTTTGGTTTATCATAATCAAACGTAACTGTAAATAAAGAAATTTAACATGAATCGGACTAGAAGAAAAATTGAACGCCCAAAGAATCCCTACTCAACCGCTAATATATTTTCGAGATGGAGTTTCTGGTGGATGAGAAAAATATTTCATAAGGGTTTGCAAGGACCACTTGAAGAGGAAGAGTTATATCAGCACCGTAAAGACTTAGATAGTGAACGAGTAACTACAAAGTTTTCGTAAAAACAAGACGGTGCAATAATCCGTTCGCGTAGTTTAACTGCTGTGTATTTTATTTTAGAAGATTTAGTGTTTCCAGCAGAGATCGTAGGCAAACGTATTCGTGCCAAATTGGATGGCACCCAAATTATATATAAAGGTGCATTTGGATAAGAATCTACAAACGACCATTGAGCACAAAGTAAGTGTTAAATAACACTTATTTCATTAAATCTTTTTTTGCGCTTGTGTTTTTTGCTGTTTAAAATTAGTGGTCCAATGTTTCGTTTACGCTTCATTGCTCAAACTGAATTGTAGCTTATTCATATATTGGTAACATTCATCAAATTTAATGAGTGTAGCAATTAACTTGCAGCAATTAATTCAATATGTCTTAATAATAATAATTCATTAAACAGAATAATATAACAATTTTGCATGATTTGCATAAGGATAAGGAATTATTTGAAAATAATTTCTGTTGTACGAATACGAGAACGAGTACGCATAATTACCGTACATTGTCTATAAAGTTTTGTTGTAACATTGAAAAAATATTGTAAATTTTTTGCATTGCTATTTACTGTTATTCACGATTTAAAAAATTTTTGTTGCATTTACCATATTGAGTGGTGCTCGTGTCGGTTATCTTCATTTCTTGAACTTCGAATTTATTACTACATTTTTGGTTTATCATAACCAAACGTAACTGTAAATAAAGAAATTTAACATGAATCGGACTAGAAGAAAAATTGAACGCCCAAAGAATCCCTACTCAACCGGTAATATATTTTCGAGATGGAGTTTCTGGTGGATGAGAAAAATATTTCATAAGGGTTTGCAAGGACCACTTGAAGAGGAAGAGTTATATCAGCACCGTAAAGACTTAGATAGTGAACGAGTAACTACAAAGTTTTCGTAAAAACAAGACGGTGCAATAATCCGTTCGCGTAGTTTAACTGCTGTGTATTTTATTTTAGAAGATTTAGTGTTTCCAGCAGAGATCGTAGGCAAACGTATTCGTGCCAAATTGGATGGCACCCAAATTATAAAGGTGCATTTGGATAAGAATCTACAAACGACCATTGAGCACAAAGTAAGTGTTAAATAACACTTATTTCATTAAATCTTTTTTTGCACTTGTGTTTTTTGCTGTTTAAAATTAGTGGTCCAATGTTTCGTTTACGCTTCATTGCTCAAACTGAATTGTAGCTTATTCATATATTGGTAACATTCATCAAATTTAATGAGTGTAGCAATTAACTTGCAGCAATTAATTCAATATGTCTTAATAATAATAATTCATTAAACAGAATAATATAACAATTTTGCATGATTTGCATAAGGATAAGGAATTATTTGAAAATAATTTCTGTTGTACGAATACGAGAACGAGTACGCATAATTACCGTACATTGTCTATAAAGTTTTGTTGTAACATTGAAAAAATATTGTAAATTTTTTGCATTGCTATTTACTGTTATTCACGATTTAAAAAATTTTTGTTGCATTTACCATATTGAGTGGTGCTCGTGTCGGTTATCTTCATTTCTTGAACTTCGAATTTATTACTACATTTTTGGTTTATCATAATCAAACGTAACTGTAAATAAAGAAATTTAACATGAATCGGACTAGAAGAAAAATTGAACGCCCAAAGAATCCCTACTCAACCGCTAATATATTTTCGAGATGGAGTTTCTGGTGGATGAAAAAAATATTTCATAAGGGTTTGCAAGGACCACTTGAAGAGGAAGACTTATATCAGCACCGTAAAGACTTAGATAGTGAACGAGTAACTACAAAGTTTTCGTAAAAACAAGACTGTGCAATAATCCGTTCGCGTAGTTTAACTGCTGTGTATTTTATTTTAGAAGATTTAGTGTTTCCAGCAGAGATCGTAGGCAAACGTATTCGTGCCAAATTGGATGGCACCCAAATTATATATAAAGGTGCATTTGGATAAGAATCTACAAACGACCATTGAGCACAAAGTAAGTGTTAAATAACACTTATTTCATTAAATCTTTTTTTGCGCTTGTGTTTTTTGCTGTTTAAAATTAGTGGTCCAATGTTTCGTTTACGCTTCATTGCTCAAACTGAATTGTAGCTTATTCATATATTGGTAACATTCATCAAATTTAATGAGTGTAGCAATTAACTTGCAGCAATTAATTCAATATGTCTTAATAATAATAATTCATTAAACAGAATAATATAACAATTTTGCATGATTTGCATAAGGATAAGGAATTATTTGAAAATAATTTCTGTTGTACGAATACGAGAACGAGTACGCATAATTACCGTACATTGTCTATAAAGTTTTGTTGTAACATTGAAAAAATATTGTAAATTTTTTGCATTGTTATTTACTGTTATTCACGATTTAAGAAATTTTTGTTGCATTTACCATATTTGAGTGGTGCTCGTGTCGGTTATCTTCATTTCTTGAACTTCGAATTTATTACTACATTTTTGGTTTATCATAATCAAACGTAACTGTAAATAAAGAAATTTAACATCAATCGGACTAGAAGAAAAATTGAACGCCCAAAGAATCCCTACTCAACCGCTAATATATTTTCGAGATGGAGTTTCTGGTGGATGAGAAATATATTTCATAAGGGTTTGCAAGGACCACTTGAAGAGGAAGAGTTATATCAGCACCGTAAAGACTTAGATAGTGAACGAGTAACTACAAAGTTTTCGTAAAAACAAGACGGTGCAATAATCCGTTCGCGTAGTTTAACTGCTGTGTATTTTATTTTAGAAGATTTAGTGTTTTCAGCAGAGATCGTAGGCAAACGTATTCGTGCCAAATTGGATGGCACCCAAATTATATATAAAGGTGCATTTGGATAAGAATCTACAAACGACCATTTGAGCACAAAGTAAGTGTTAAATAACACTTATTTCATTAAATCTTTTTTGCACTTGTGTTTTTTGCTGTTTAAAATTAGTGGTCCAATGTTTCGTTTACGCTTCATATATTGGTAACATTCATCAAATTTAATGAGTCTAGCAATTAACTTGCAGCAATTAATTCAATATGTCTATATAATAATAATTCATTAAACAGAATAATATAACAATTTTGCATGATTTGCATAAGGAATTATTTGAAAATAATTTCTGTTGTACGAATACGAGAACGAGTACGCGTAATTTTACCGTACATTGTCTATAAAGTTTTGTTATAACATTGAAAAAATATTGTAAATTTTTTGCATTGCTATTTACTATTATTCACGATTTAAAAAATTTTTGTTGCATTTATCATATTGAGTGGTGCTCGTGTCGGTTATCTTCATTTCTTGAACTTCGAATTTATTACTACATTTTTGGTTTATCATAACCAAACGTAACTGTAAATAAAGAAATTTAACATGAATCGGACTAGAAGAAAAATTGAACGCCCAAAGAATCCCTACTCAACCGCTAATATATTTTCGTGATGGAGTTTCTGGTGGATGAGAAAAATATTTCATATGGGTTTGCAAGGACCACTTGAAGAGGAAGAGGAGTTATATCAGCATCGTAAAGACTTAGATAGTGAACGAGTAATTACAAAGTTTTCGTAAAAACAAGACGGTGCAATAATCCGTTCGCGTAGTTTAACTGCTGTGTATTTTATTTTAGAAGATTTAGTGTTTCCAGCAGAGATCGTAGGCAAACGTATTTGTGCCAAATTGGATGGCACCCAAATTATAAAGGTGCATTTGGATAAGAATCTACAACGACCATTTGAGCACAAAGTAAGTGTTAAATAACACTTATTTCATTAAATCTTTTTTTGCACTTGTGTTTTTTGCTGTTTAAAATTAGTGGTCCAATGTTTCGTTTACGCTTCATATATTGTAGTAAAATTTCATCAAATTTAATGAGTCTAGCAATTAACTTGCAGCAATTAATTCAATATGTCTAAATAATAATAATTCATTAAACAGAATAATATAACAATTTTGCATGATTTGCATAAGGAATTATTTGAAAATAATTTCTGTTGTACGAATACGAGAACGAGTACGCGTAATTATCGTACATTGTCTATAAAGTTTTGTTGTAACATTGAAAAAGTGTTGTAAGTTTTTTGCATTGCTATTTACTGTTATTCACGATTTAAAAATTTTTTGTTGCATTTACCATATTGAGTGGTGCTCGTGTCGGTTATCTTCATTTCTTGAACTTCGAATTTATTACTACATTTTTGGTTTATCATAATCAAACGTAACTGTAAATAAATAAATTTAACATGAATCGGACTAGAAGAAAAATTGAACGCTTAAAGAATCCCTACTCAACCGCTAATATATTTTCGAGATGGAGTTTCTGGTGGATGAGAAAAATATTTCATAAGGGTTTGCAAGGACCACTTGAAGAGAAAGACTTATATCAGCACCGTAAAGACTTAGATAGTGAACGAGTAACTACAAAGTTTTCGTAAAAAAAAGACGGTGCAAATTCCGTTGCGGAGTTTAACTGCTGTGTATTTTATTTAGAAAGATTTAGTGTTTCCAGCAGCGCATTGTAGGCAAAACGTTATTTGTGCCAATGGATGGGACCCAAATTATAAGGTGCATTTGGATA
>NW_024032346.1:0-10735 GCF_002237135.1 Teleopsis dalmanni | reverse complement strand
ATAAACACAGTTTAAAAAATAAAAGTGGTGCTGAAGCCAATACAGCATTGGCTGTACATTGTATGGAGCATAAACATGAACCTGATTTTGATAAGGCAAAAATTTTATATGAAGAAAGGAACCATAATAAGAGGTACTTTCTAGAAATGCTCTCAATACTTCAAGTGCCCAATAATATAAGACTTAATTATAAAACTGATACGGACAACTGTGCTCAGGCTTATAGGAATATTATAAACAAATGACACAGGATGTTTGTAAAGCTTTTTTTGTTTTTTTTTTAAAATTTTTTTTATAATTTTAATTTTTCTTTTGTATTTTTATTGTTGTTTTTTTTCTCTTGTTGTCATCATTATTATTGTATTTATTGTATGATTTTTCTTTATAATCCGCTATAAAAATGTGAACATCCTATATTTTGTGTAGTTTTCCCTGAAGATGACTATCGAAGATAGTCGAAATATCGGAAATAAAATATAACGATTTTTAAATATAAATAATAAATTAGTGTCTTTTTATTTATATTAAAATTTGACCAATTAGCCCGGTAACAAATTATTATAATAATAATTTTTGGTCACAAATATAAGTATTTAATATTTATTAAATAAATAACAAAAAGAATCAATACAAATTATATTGTTTGCATTTATATCACAGATACTTTTAGCTATGGACCATTTGATAACTACATATATGTCATAATAAAATTTATTTAAAATATGTGTAATGTTATCATGTAATGAGAGATTATGTATACTCGTCAACTTTACTAAAAATTAGTTCACATATATTCTTTAAGAAATATACAATGTACATTTTTATGTAAAGATACTTGTATCTCAAACAACAACAATATTTAGTTTGTTAGTGTAGGTATCTAAATTAAGTATATCTGTAAGTGAAATTAACATAAATTTCCGACCACTTCGGCTTAATTTATTTTTATGCAAGTTCAGTTGAGTTCCTACTCTTTACATATATTTTTTATAAAAATGTAGACATTTTCTCCTTAATTTTATTATAGTTTAATTAAATATAAAAGTCTTTAGAGTATTGTTACTATGCTGTTGTTGTTGTTGTTGCAGTAAATAAACATAAACGCTGTATTTCAACATCAGTTCACTTAAATTATGTTCTCGGTTTGGTATTTGCTGTTGCTAAATTGCTTGTATGCAAAATTCTGATCATTTATTTTTGTGTATCTTTTATGTTAATGTATCTGGGGACCACTGGGTGCTGTAAAAAGATCATTCTTATATCATGCAGTCATGTAGCAAGCAGCAAACTGCCAGTAGCATTTTTATAAATTCTGTGCATCAAATCATTTATGAAGTGAGGATGTAAGCAAACGCACACATTCACTACTGCATTAATCAAAATCTTTTATTTTTGTATTTCATCACTCATCACATCAGAAGCAACCTTAAGTTTTTTCTTTTTGGTATCGATTTAAATGAAGTGTTTATGTCAATTTCCTATTGTCCTATTTTCCTAACTGTTTTGATTACAAACATGCAAATAATTTAGATAAAAAAACAAGTTTTGCATACTCTTAAACTAAGACTATAGTTATTGGACGTAATATTCACTCCTAAGAAACACTGACTATTGAGACTAACATATGTCCGGTGATATCCACTCCTATGATATACCGACCTTTGAATCTATTTCCGGTAATAATACCTGCTAGAATAAAATTTAATCTATTCACACGGTTAGAAATAGGTCTCATTTTGATTCGAATTATCTAAGTAGTGTAAGATTATTTCATTCACGCCTCAAGTGTAGTTAATAATTTTTATTTAAATATGTATTTTATATTGATTTGAACGGTACTAAATGTTTCATTCAAAACTATAGCGGCCCTGTTGATAACTAAGTATATTAACGCATTTGTTTTATGTAAAATAATTATGATAAGTGGATATGAAACCATTAACTGTCTCACCTGTCAGTAGGTATACTTACTTAATTACTGATGCGTTACTCAGTTAAGTGGAATACGGCAAAATGCAGTTACTAATGCTTAGTGAAAAGCATAAACACATAAACTGTTACTTTTTATTCCATAAAAAATTCTCCCAGTGTCATCAGTAGGTTCAGATGAACGACAATACTGTTAATTTATTGAATAGCAAAAGATAACAAAACATAATTTCAATCGAGATGAAATTGAAATAATATAAAAGTTTCTCTAAAAAGAAAGAAGCAAGAAAAATTCATCAGACAACAAAGACAGAATACAATTCAGACTCAGAGCCGTATTTGAGCGTCAAAGTAGCAGCTTGAAGATGTGTAGCGAACTGAACCTGAAGCATCGAATGCAGTATAAAAAATAGACAAGATAAAATAAACAAGTTTCTAAATGTGCGAAGCAAACAACACATGAAAAAAGTCGAATAAAAATAAACAGAAATCAGCTGTAATTAAAAACCGAGTCTGGTTTTCTGCCTAAAGAGGAAAAAAAGAGACTATGAATCCCATAAACCATATTGATATAAATTTAAAAAATTAAACAAAGCGAAGGAGGAAATAAAAAATAAATATTGTACTAGAGATACTTTTATTAGTGATATGAAGCGATTTTATTTTCTTAGACTTTTAATCTGTTTTCGAAGCAACTACGATTGCTTTATAATATTAATAAAATACAAAAACGTATTGCTTTTATCAGCTATTTTAGACAAAAAATACGCATAAACAATATATCATACGTTTACCTAACTATTTTCGTATCTACATATATCTAGAAAGCCATGAATTTATTCCAAATGAAGTCATAAATCTTGCTAAACTTATTTCAATTCCCAAACTTATTTCAAACATATGCCAAGTGCACTTATTTGAGCGACTATTTTGTATTTGGCTCAATAAAGTAACTCAAATATTCCAAAACAGTGAAACAACAAAGACAGCAAATGAGCGAAAGAGTACATCTTTGTTTCTGTGAGAGAAAACTGAATGAGTGATCGTGTGTATCTACAAGATACAAAATTTATTATGGTTTTCAGTCAGTACTTTATGGATAACGACGGTGTGTGTGACATTTCTAGATTAGTAAGATTTCAATGTGTTTTACAATCGGACGACGGTTTTTAAGTTTATTAATAGCTGCGTTAATAAGAAGAAAATCTTGTATACGGACGAGCATATAATAATATAAATTTAAGCAAATATGATAATAATTTTCAAAAAAACAACATAGAGTATACCCGCAAACGTATCACAAAATCAAGTGACCTGTTTTTAGTGAAAGCAAAGCCTTTGTTAATTGCCTTCAGAAATATTTTAATTAATGAAAATTGAAAAGAAATATCAATAAAAATAAATGAAGAATAAAGTGCTAAAGTTCTCGAAATCATCATTTTAGCTTGGTGTTGAACGAGAAATTCTTTATTGTAAATAAAACGTAAATTATATAAGCAGAGTGTGCGTAAATGTTTCAAGATATAGCCACATTGGAGCGACAACAACAACAAAATGTTCGCAAAATCTTGAGTTTTAAACGCAGCTAAAACAGCAACAACGAAGCTTTTATGGACAATCACTTAACCTTCAGATGCATACAATTAGCAAATGCAATTCAGAACGTTACAATCTACAATTGGTATAAATATACATACAATAAGTAAATTTATATATAACCACTGGAATATATATTCAAAATGTATCTAATTTACAATAAACAAGCCGCATTATTGCTCATAACGTTGTGCTGGGCAATATTGGAGAAAACAGTTGGTAAAGATATAGGAACGAGACCGGTTCAAACTAATAATAAAGGCTCGATATCGTGGGGCGGTGAAAGTCTAAGTTTAGTTGCATCAGCGAGAGAAGATATATGTAAAGTTCATTGCAACTGTACCAAACGAAACAATTTCCAATTAATATCTTGCGATTTCCGGAAAAACCGATATGTAAGTCTTTGATTAACTTAAATGCAAAAACCGAATTAATGGTTAAAGTTTAAGGAAAATTTAGAAGCATTAAAAAAATTCATTTTTGTATAGAATACCAACAATTCTCTTAGTGTTATTGTACTTAAGCAATCTGTGTTCTACATGCTTTTGATCTATATGAAAGCAAAGGCACGATACGTAACATACATTATCTACCTTCTTTTGTTATTATATAGGTATTTATAATAATAATAATAATTTATATTAATGATATTAATGTTAACTTTGCGTAATTAAAGCTTAAAATGCGGTATCAATTCAAAACTCTTTTAGCTTTAAGTTAATATATTGAACAAAGATATGTACTTTAGATGGAAACAATAATAAAATTATTGAATAGGCATCTCGTCTTTACGTTTAATTTTAATTTATACATTAAAATTTAAAATTAATTTTATCTGAAATGAAACGAAAAATGTGAAGAAAACTATGGAAGCTAGTTTTAAGTAAAATATTTATATCTTTCCAATTTCAATTAATTACCCATGTGAAAAAAATCTAAAAACTTTGGCCTGAAATATTTTACAATTCAGGTCACATGTTATAAATAAGATAGAGCAAAATACAGTTCAATGTGAATGTAAAAGGCCGTTTAATTGCAGACTATGATATCTTAGTACAGATCCTTCAGCTGTGCTAGGCATAATAATAGCCAAGTAACAGTAACAAATGCTTTTTATTGAAAAGCACAATCAATTGCAATCTTAACAAATTTTTCACGTATGTCATACAAATAGAATTTCAAACTGTGGCAAAACAATTTTACAGCGTAATATGTACTGCCGAGATCCCTTCGTATCTCGAATACGTTGAAAATATTGCAGTGGTGTATATATCATCGAGCGGTATCAGGTCATCACACCGATGCAGTATCTTTTTAAAATTGCAAGTCGGCATTGCAAATCGGTTTTCAAACAACCTTAAAAATTCTATACCATCTTTCATCTTCATTGCACTCCTTACATGGTAGACTAGTCGAACTATTCGCTTACTATGGATTACAACAACAGCAACTGATTTCACTGACGATAAACGTCATGACCATAAACTCTTCCCCAATAACAATGGTGTGTAATGCATTATAACAAGAACTACATGGATTAAAACTACAACCACTTATTGACTAAGTATTTCTTCATCTTTGCTAATTTATTTTAGTAAGTGTTAGCATTTTTTTTTCAACAGTGCTGAGAATTTAGTTCCATAAAATATTATATATATATATATATATATATATATATGTATAAATAAATATATATATATATATAGGGTACGGTATTTTGGTATTTTGTTCTCATTCGGGATGTTGAAATCTATTACAATTATTTTTTTCTTTTAAAATAAACAATACCAACATATGTCACATACCTAATATTTTAACCTATGCATTGCAAAATGCATTGTAAATAATAGACGAAGATATTTCTTTTTTTAACAATAAATTATTTTTTAACATAAATATTTTTAAAATTTTGCGGCGAAAGTATCTGCAATAATCCACTCTGCAACTGTTTTTACACCTCTTGACTCTTCATTATTGCTTGACATATTTTCACCGTAATAATTTATACAATTTAGTATGGTATATGTGAATGAATTATTCTAAGCACACCTAAATATTTACTAAACAATTTAAAATATAAACATGAAAAAATATTATTTTAAACTAATTTTTCATTTCGGTAATTACTACTTAGAAAAAATTTTATTTATTAAAATTCAAGTGCTAATATATATTTTAACATATCTAAAATACAACAAACACGCAACAACAACAACTGAACCAAAGCGAAAGCTTAAAATACGCAAACATAAAATCATAATTGTTTATAATATTTTTTTTTTGTTTTCCATAAACAATTTTTACCACTGCCAAAGATATTAAACAACAAAACACGGTGCCATGTATCTTTGTTTCGATATCGTGAAATACTTAAATAAATAAGTATAGTTTTGCATTGCTTAGATATGCTTAGACGCAAACATCCGTTTTAAACATAAAATTATTTAACTAAATTCTAAAAAATAATTGATTACGTTTTCCCAAGAAAAAATTGAATCATTGAATCATTTTATAATTATTACGTTCTTCAAATGCAAATTGGAAATCTCGTTAATACATTTAAATAATAAATATTTCAAAACATAAAAAAACAGAATATTTACGAGATTGTACTTATGTGTTACTCATATATTTACAATGGCAAAGTATTTAAGACGGTTAGTCAAACGAGTTTCAGAGATAACTTACCGCAGTAGCTACTTTGCAAATGCGCCAAAGTCGATGTGAATAATTACGGCTTGAACCCGAATTATATTGAGCCGCTCTACGATCGCCTAGGCCACTTGTGAGTGTTTACAATTATACACAAATTATAAATAACGAAATCACATTGAAAACGAAATTGAAAAGTGGTTGCCCAATTACCGGCAGTACCCAATATACAAATAAAGACAAAAGTTGTAAAAGAACCTCACTACTGAATAAAAATATCAGCTAATGTGGCAAAGGATTAGTTAGATTAGAATTAACGAACGAATTAGAATTATATAACGAATTAGATTGATTAATTAAAATGTCTAACCTGATAAACAATTGTTTTATACTTTGCAAAACATGAAATGAATGCGTGTACTTATGTTTGTGGTATATATTTTTCATCACTACATTGCTACAAGCTAATTTGTATTTTTGTTTAATTGATGAATGCTTCATTTCATTCATTCAGCAGGTGTAACCTGCTGGATATACCTAACGTCTCATCTTCTTTATCTGACAAATTTATCAGGTGCGCTATAAGTTCAAATTAAGTCGTCATTAATTTTCATTAAGTTTAATATATCATATAGCAATATCTTATATTAAAAACATTACCAATACTTGGCATAACGTTATGGAAGTAGTAAATAACCAATATGCAATACCATTAGATCTATTACATGCAGTTGTCATCCTATAATGAAGGGGGCGAAAAGGAAGATTAGGAACTATTTTCTCAAGCTACAGCGTTAAGAGGACAACAAAATTATTCTTAGAAAATTAAAAAAATTAGAAAAATGAAACCATGTGGCCATGGTTGTTGTTATGTTATTGCTGGTTCTGACCCCTTGCTTAGTTTATTTAATATTTGGTATTTAATGTCCTAGGTTTCACTAATTGTTAAGGATGTATATTACGCTGTTCATTGCTCACAATTATAAACGCTTATTATATCATTTAAAAAAGTTACAATTTAATTTATTTTAAATTTTTTTACAAAATAATTTACTTAAAATTATACGCCTTGAATAAGTTTAATTCCAACTTCAAAGTGATTACTGAATTCATTTTATCTCAAATAATGTTTAATAAAATACGAAACTAAAAAGAAATTAAACATATCTACGATATTTTTATAATTTTGTAATAATTACTTTCAGTCACTTCCTGTGTACGTTCTACTGTACATATACTTTAATGTCAAAGATATAAAAACAAATTTAAATAACCATATTAAATCAAGCAGTGATATCCAACTGAGTCAATCAGAGCGAGATAAGATGGAGTCTATAGATATTTAGTTATTGTTCGTATAAAATAAAGAGTGAGTAAAGTATGTAAGATTAAAAACCGTCCAAATGTATTTATGGAGAGTATTTATGAAGTATCTAATTTTTATGAACAATAATATTGTATTTTCTTATTAATTATCTGTTAATATGTGAACCATGTGAATAGATATTCGTAGTGGGTAAAAAATGTTTCAGTAAATATTAACAAACAAAGACGTATCATTGTATCGCATGATTATCACGTCTCGGTCATTTACTCACACAACTGCAGAGATAAACACGCTTCATTATGCCATATTTTTTTCACAATATTGGCTAAAATTAAACCAAACACATCATCAATATCGTATTAGTTTATATTCGCATGAGAAATATAAACATTTTTTTATTTGATTCAAAAATTGTTAGTCATATTTTGAATTCATATGGATTAGAGTGTTGTAAATCGTACAGGTGTAGGTAAAAAGAAATACAAATACTTTTAATGTAGCCAAAAAAATATCTAAAATAAATCCTAATATACTGTGTTATTTCTTTAGTTTATAATTTATGATTAATTTTCCATTATGCTCCAGTTCCCATTTAAATATTATATTGCATAGGTTTCAACATAAGTTCTTAATAAAATACCAAACATTCTTCTTTAGAAACCAAATTATATTTTGAAAAATTTCATCATCTTTTTATCTATTTTAAAAAGCAAGGCTATAACAAAATTGTGTTTATCTAATAAAATTTTATTCGTTATCGTCTCTCTAAAGTCAAAGCAACACAAGCCATGCTTGCGTATTATAGAATTTTTATCTGTCAATAAAATTAATTAAAAGCAACTAATGTTTTTGGTAAAACAGTAAAACACAGTAACATTGCATTTTTAAGTGTTTTATGCATTCAAGTTTTTCAATTTCGTACTTATCATATGCATTAAACGCTGTTCAACTAAAGAGTAGCAATTAAGTGTCCAATTTTGAAAGAATTTCAATATAAATTTGTGCTTTATGCGGACCGCTTGCATGTTTTTATTTCAGATGCAATCGAAAAATGCATAATCATAAAATTGTATTTACTTCAGAAAAAAATAGAAACATAAATAGAAAAATAAAACATTTATGCACAAATAGGGCATGCAAACGATACTAAAAAATTAGAAATTTTCTTTGACGCAGAACTAACCCAACGAAGTATGAGTATCTGAAAGTGCGCAAGAATTCAAACTTTTCACAGTTTTTATACAAAATTTACAAATTTACACTTTTGTTGGTTGACAGATCAGCATTTACAGAAACTCGAAAGCATCACACAATAAAAAACACAAATAAAAAACCACAAAAAAACAACTTCTGATATTGTGGTTTATAAAGTTCAGTTCTTACAAAGTATCTAAATTTTTTATAAATATGTCAGCTTTGATAAAAAATTTTGAATTACGGCATCACAGTCGCAAATCGCATTGAGTATGTGTCCGTCTTTTTGACTGATTGAATGCTGTGTTGTGCCCACGCTTTCCACAATATCGTAGTGGCTTCAGATGCTTCAGAGCTTCAGATGCTGCCACTACATCAAATTTGTGCTTCAATCAAATATTCAAAGTATTCGTCCACATTTGACACAATTCGAATGTGCATTCTAAGCAGTTTTTTCTTATGTACTGCCCTTCTGCAATTAACAGGAAATGCTTTGTTTATGTTTCGCTTTTGATTTAAATTCCATGCGGATACACAATTAATTAAGACCTCGATTATAAATTGAGTTTGTTGTATAATAATGAAAAAAAAAAATCATAACTTATGAGATAAAAATTTCAACTTAAAAGTAAAGCATCGGTTTTAATATTTGTTATTTACAACTTATATACATCTATTAGGTTGTGTTAAACGGGCTTTCCGTAAGCCATACATATAATTATTAAAGTAAGGTATTAATGCTGTTTTATTTTGAAAATGTCTTGAGATTTAATGCTCATAAGAAGCTTCCAAATAAGAAGCTGATTCCAATACTTTCTGATATAAAAGTAAAATTTAAAGAGATACAAAGTTTTCCTGATCAAAATGGAACCTCAAATAGTCATGGGTATAGGTTATGATATCTGATAATAGATATCATAACCGGACACTATGCACGAAATATGACGGCACGCAGCAACTATGTAGGTTTATTAAAATTATTACTTCTTACACAAAGTATAGTAATAAAGAGCTATAAGAAATCAATAAACACCTTCTCTGTTCCTATATAACCCAATGCAAAAAAAAAGAGAAGAACCATATAGAAGAATCCGTAAGAGAATTCATAAAAAGAATCCATAAGAAGAATTCGATGTCTCATGTGTTCCCAAAGTGGGTCTAATAACGTTATTAAAACTTTTGATATCAACAAATTTATTAAGCGAAGATTGATAAATTCTATAATCAGAATATGGTTTTTTTTAATGTTCATTAAAAGATATTCATGTTTTATTCTTAAAATATTAATTTTTTTATTTAATGAAGAAACTAAAATTTATATTTCGGCTATATATTAAAGTTTCAAATAAAAAAGCCTCTTTTAATTTATTTGTTATCCACACCTTCTAACAAAGTTATTTTATAAATAAATAAAATCCTTTCAGAAAGTGTTAATTTTTCATTAAAATTTCTTATGAAAACATATATTTTGAAAGAAAAAATTCTTTGTATTTATCAAGTCTTTCATATGAAAAAGCTATTTTCCATAAATCTGTCGCATTGTCTATTTTTAGTAGCACCACTAATGCATCAAAGAAATGTTCTCCTGCTTATGGTTCTGCCACTTAAGCATCGACTTGTTGCGTCTTGCATGGCTTTTCGATTCTAATATCTTTTTTTGTCTACCATGTACAAAATGTTGTTACAGAATTTTTAGAATATGTACGTGTGAGATACAATCGTAAGTAAAATTTAGTTTATGAATTCTAAGCAAAGTCACGTTTTCATAAGTTTTTCTATGTTTTCGAAATTCTATTGCTTTGGTTTGTTTACCTCCTTAAACACAGTCATTATGAAAAAAACGTACGAAGCTGTTTTGACTCGGCTGTAGGGCAATAAACAATTCGGAATAATTTGGACCCTGCCGTTAGTCACAAATGTGCTTATTCATTCTTAAAAACAGACAAGTATACTGATAAAGATACACTTCGGAAAATCCTTTAGTACGTATGTATTTTACTGTTTAGAATAACCATTGTACCATTGTGTTGCTTAGAA
>NW_024032345.1:0-10747 GCF_002237135.1 Teleopsis dalmanni | reverse complement strand
TTAACACACTTTGGTGTGGCTCTACAGTTAGTAGCGACATGCCCGAACTGCTGACAGTTATGACATTGTGGGGGAGCTTTTAGAGGGCGCTGGGCTTCAATAATCACCTTTAAATGACAAATACTGGAAACATTATATATGTTCTTCTGGTCAGCTGGCAGTCTGATTTTAACTAAATTGCTGGCAGCTTGTCTAGTTTTCAAAAAATGGCATTCAAAGATACTAAATCCTTGGCCTGCAAGATCTTCTTTAATATCATCTATACTCTGACCCTCTAAACCTCTAATTATTATATTGAGGTGTTTTTCGTCAGGAAGAAAGTGGGTGTGAAATGGCTCACTAATCTCATTTAGATATCTTGTTATCTTGCGATGGTCATCTATGGTGGCAGGAGTTATTTGTATGCCCAAACGGACCTTCTTTGCCTCGCTAAAATTAATGTTTCTTGTTAAAAATTGCTTGACTAAAGAGTTCCACGTGTTGGTTCGACGGAGTACAATAGGTACAACTTTGCCTACTTTCTTATTTGAGGTTACAGGTTGTAAAAGATTTCGATTCGTTATATTGTCAGAAACAATACCATTAGTATGGATGTTTTCAGGCGTAGAGATCCGCTCAGGAGTTGGGGATTGAGAATTTCCTGTTGAAATTGACTTGACTGCTGTTGAATTTGGTGCTGTTTTAGGAAGTCTTTTCTTTACAACTGATTTCACCTGTTTGGTCGATTTGACTTTTGGATTATATTTCGGGAAATCAATTTCAGTATCTTCAATCTTAAAAGGGTCAGGCTCCGCAACAGAAATTTCTATCTCCATTTCTTCCTCATTAGAGCCAGCGGAGTCATGGGGGGAGCTAACTGGAGAAGGCGGTGAAACTTTCTTCCTTTTATTATTATTTAATTGATTACCAGTAGCTACTGGGTTTTTTAGCTTCAATTGTTTTTCCAAATCAGAATACCGGTCCTGGAGCATTTGAAATTGCTGCCTAAGTTTGATATAGTTGGCTTGTAGAATTTCATTGAATTTTTTAAGTTCAAAGAGTTCCTTCACACTGATATTGACCATTTCAGTTGAGATTTCACAATTAGCCTGTAGAGGGATATCAGGGGGCTCTGATATATCTACTTCATTAACCTTTTCAGACATGGTGTCACTAGTTCTTCTCTAACTGTTGTTCCAATAAAGTAAATATCCAATTGTACCTCCCACTTGGGAGGGCCCTTAAAATCTTGAGTTGTTCTTGAGTTCTTAGGGAGCTCGTAAACTTAATTGTCAAAAGTATTTAATATCTTTTCTGTGAATTAATAGAGTAGGAAATTTGAAACTTCTGTCAAAAAAACAAAATGCAATACATACCCGTATATACAAAAAAAATTATATATTTTTAAATTATTTTTTTGTCGAGAAATACATTGGTAAAATGTTATTATTACTTCAAATGCATCTTTTAATCATAAAAAATCTGCCTGAATTTTTCCTTTAATTATGTATTGTATATATATAAGATACATAACATGTGCGCCAACTTCAGTGGGCTTTTTGAAATTGCAGTATATTCATTGGCATCAGAATAACATGTAGTATGGATAACAAGTAATTATCGAATACTACAACTTGATAATCTTATTGTTGCATTTTATCAGACTACGAATATAGATCAATAACTTCCATTGCATCCATAAGTAAAAAAGATGGTGTTTTATTTAAAACTTCTTTGTTGCTTACGATAGCGTAATCAAGAAGTGCAGAGATTTTCAACCCTATAGCTGTGGCGATAAAATCACCTAACGAGTCCGTAAACTACCGAATTTTCTTACATGCTTTCATAAACATTTATATGTTCGAATCTTTCATTGAATACTCATACATAGTATATGAATCACATATTTATAATATAATACATACAATAGTTAATAGGTGCATTTACCATAAAATCAAATGTATATGTTATACGTATATGTTATATGCTTTAAATTAATTTATTCGAGAAAACCTGATTTGTTTTGTTAACTTATATTTCCTATATAATATATATTTAATTTTAATTAGTACGGTTATTTTTGTTTTTGTCTTTAAGGGTGATAGGGATAACTCGAAATAAAAGTTAAAATTCTTAAAAAAATAAGCGACTTTACTTTAAAATAGTTTCGACGTAACTCAAAAATTAAAAAAAAATATTTATTTGATATCATCAATCATCCGCTTAACTCACATTTTTTTTCGTATTAGAACCCATAAACTTATGTTTTATGTTTATAAATTCAAAAGTCCAAAAATTTTCTAAATGAAACCGAATAATGGTATAAAATTATAAAGTAGTTAACTTTCGTTATCCATTTCTACCAGCTCTCATCTACAAAATCTGTAAGTTCTGTTTAACTATTAAAAATAAAAGCTGTAATTTTTTAAACCATAAAATATACTTATTTCCTATCTTCCTCTAGGTTTTATCAAATCAAACGAGTTCTAGCAACTTACCCCCAAGTAAGTTTAGACGACTTCTTCTAGAGACAGCATTTCTAATAATAATGCCACCTAACAATATTGACGAAATTAACAAAGTTAATATTTATAAACAGTATTTTTTTATTAAGAGTTTATAAGCAAAATTTTTCGCATATAAATAGCGCTTCGTTAGCTGAAGTTGTTAATACAATTTACTTATGAAGTTAACAGATGAGATATCGGAAGCAATTTATAGAATAGAATAGCCTACCTTCGCCCATATCGTAACCTGAACGGTTCGGTGAAAAGAATAAATGAGTTCGATAGTGTATGTCATCGGTTTGAGTGGAGAGGCCCAAATCTCTAGAACGCTTTGTACGATTAGCTTTTGATTGCAGCTTACCACCGCCGCCACCGGATTTACCACCACCTCCCTCGCGAAAATTCTTACGAAACATTAAATTCATGATGATATGAAGTTCGTGAACTTTTCACGTTTATGTTAAATGGTGAAATTAGTTCAAATATGTTGGTTTGTTGTTGTTGTTGTTGTTGTTATTGTAGCTGTTGTATGTGTGTTGATGAACGTAAATGATTCCGCCAATTTTAGTTGGTGTCGTATACCAAGTTAATTTCCGACACGGATTAGCGAAATTTTTTGTTAATTATGAGTTTGTGTTATAGTTATCGTAGAGTTATTTTTGAAAATCCGATATTTGTATTTTAATATTTAATTTTGCTGAGTTTAAAAATAAATTCAGTAATAAAACACAAAATAAATTTTATTTCAAACAAGTGGCTTTTTGTTGTCCATTAATTTTTCATATTTAAAAATATTCAATAAATCAAAACACAAGAAATAAACACTTAAAATCCTGGAGAGAATATTACATTATTCTTGATTAAATTTAAAAGCAATTTTTAAATTCTTGAAATTCTTGAATATAATACTTCACATAAATCAGGATTCAGCATAAATTGCACAATCGAGTCATACCATAAATGCAATGAGTACATACCGACAATTAAACCATAAATTTTATTTAAAACGACAGATAAGGAAGAAAATGAAGCTGCAAATCCACAATTCAATCAGTGAAGTAATTTTATCGTAAGGGATAGAGAGTTACCCGGTATAGCACAAAGAAAATAGCAAAGTAGTATTCGTTGATAAAGAGTGCATAAGTAGAATTTTTGAGGAACACTGGACATCTAAGAAAAAATCAACATGTTGTACAGCTTATTATAGCATATTGACAAAAACACAGTGGGAAATCGGTAACTTAAGTGATTTATTCATATAAAAAAAGATATTAGGTCAAAGATTTTCCATGGCTTACGATAGAAAATAATATAGAGATCTTTTTTAAAGTCAAGTTAAGCATAAATAGCAGACCTATGCAAGTTTACGTACATATTAATTAATGATTTATATTAAACTCATTGAGCCAAGAAGAATCATAAATTAAAATAGAATAGAATAAATTTCAAAAAAAATATTAAAATTATTTTTTAAAATTTATTTTAACTAACCGTTTTTTATTAGTGCTTAAATATAAACAATCTTAATTGTTTATAGTATTTCATTAAAGTTCAAACAATTATCTTTAAAATGCAACAAATTTCAAGTTTATATCATTTATATAGTCTGAGATGTGGCCATTTGAAAATGTGTCTACAATGCCAATTCTCAAAACCCCATGAATCCATATCTCCTCGGAAAAAAATTACAAAATTTTGTCTCGAGATTCGGATCTTCTTATTTTATGAAAGAAGCTCATAAAAAAATTTGAGCCAAATCAAAAATTATGCCAAAATCAGTTCGGTTTGTTAAAGAAAGATCCATATATAAGAACAATCGCTCAATTATACATGCATTTTTATCAGTGTATTTAAAACTGAACTGATATAATTGATATAAACATAAATATAATAATAATGAAAAAAAAATCAACTACTCCTATATATTTCCTTTAACAGCTCCTTGCTCTTTGATTGCAGTTCACCACGTGTTGGTTATAACTGCCGGTAATAACTTCACTTATTTCAATCGTTATTTAGTATTAAGCATGTGCGTGTCTGCAAGCATAAAAACTAACCGGAAAAGGAAATGGCGAATTTCCGTATTTAAACTTGTAATCAAGAGTGAAAATAACTTCGAAACTACTTAGAGCAGTAATTATTTTTGATTTTATGTACGTTTTAAGTGGTGTCAATTTTCTTCGCAATACAAATTTCTTTTGCCTTAAAAGAAATAACGGCATTATTATACAAGTAATAACTAAAAGGAAATCGTAATTTAAAAAAAAAACTTAAGTTTAAGATTTGTTTTGAAGTAAATAACGTATTGAGAATTCTTGATATTAAATTATGCTCTTGAATACTTTAGGAGGCGATACAATTTTGAGTACACAATGTCTCAGCTAAGCCCATTTGTGTAATAAAAACAATTTTAAATATTTCTTAATTAAATAGAATTGAATTTAAATAACTCACAGACTTCTTTACTGAACACGTTTCTGTTAACTATCCTCTTTCGAGAATCGAATTAAAGAACATAGACACCGACAAATTTTAAAATATTTTGTCTTATTTACGCGACCTTGTCATTATCTAGAAACTTTTCAGTATACACAGTAGAGGAAATGAAGTTTGGCGTCTTAAACCAATAGCTATTTTAAAAATATCAATAGGTCTTATATGCCCAAGTTAGCTTAGAAGATTTCATTCAGCAATACCATAAAAGCTCTCATAGGTAGCAGTGCATTTATGGCCTTTTAATAATGATATAGGTAGGAAAAATATAAAAAATTGTTAAAATTGTGTTATGTATTTCTTTAAAGTTTATAATCCGAATATTAATTCACTACTAAGTTTTATAAGATAAAAACATCTAGTGTATGCGTTTATTTAAAATATCGCTTTGGAAATTGAGAAATTGAGTAGAGCTATTAAGTTCTTGTTTCTCAAGTAACTATTTGTCAAATGTAATTCTCTACAGCTTCTATGTCTATATTCTATACATGTATTAGAAGTATAATTGTGCTCATGATTTAATGTAACATTATATCAAAGTAGATCTAAAGACATACCTTATAGATATTAATTTTTGTGAACAGCTCCATTCATAACAAATAAATACTTTTCATAAATACATACTTTTAAAATATTCCTTTCAATTTTGAATACTTTTTTTGTATCTCGATTTACGCCTAAAAGTAGTTCATGACCATGTATTTAATTTACAGAATATTATATATTCACAGTTATTTAACTGTGGAAGTATATATTTACACAAACACTAATAATAGAAAGTACTTATCAAAATCTTATGCCTTTTGTCCGTAGTATTTACTCTTCTTGTGTTTTCATCAATTCTTCATTTTGTGCCAACCACATATGTTTGGAATTTGGAAAGAAATATTAGGTTATGCTCCACTCAAAGGATTAGTCCCAATCAAGAATACAAACTCATTCATAAAAACTATTGACCTCGAATATAATCTTATCAAAAATGCAAATATACGAATATGCAGTATGTGAACAAGTACTTTAAAGATATTAATTAAAAAAGAAAATATCAAAATAATGACAGATTTATTATTGAAAAAATAAAAACATTGGGTTTTGTTAAGTAAAAAGTTTTATTTTATTATACAGTATGCGGTAATATGTTTAGTAGATTTCTGTTTCCTAAGTGTTTTGATATTTACCTTTTTCCTAATATGATGGATTATTTTTTTTTATTAAATGTAATCCATTAAGTAATATACAATTGAATAATACTTTACCAATTTTAAAGTGTTCTTAACATGTTTTATTATTGTGAGCTTATATACACTTTTATATGTCAATGGCATAGAATTTAAAAGATAAAGTGTCAACTGAAAAATATAGTATAAAATAGTACTAAAAACATAGAATCAATAATGTTTATAAAAATCGTCAGTATATTAATATTAATTGCTTTTAAAAGTTTCCTAAGAATTGTTAACTAAAAACTCATTGGTCCGCGAATTGGCCATTTTGTCAATCAATTAATTGCGAATCCATCACATTATCTCATCGTTCTGAATTGCATTCTATGGAAATAAGTGAAGTTGTTGGTCTACTTACATAAATCAAATTTATTGGAGCGCTTTTATTGGTTTCTCGGAGACTTTATGTTGGTAACAACTTTACAGTCTCCACTGATTTTAAATTAGACTTATGATTTGCTTAGCATTCTAACTAGCATAGTCTCATATTGTGGAAATCATATTAAAACATTAATACAAGTAACCTTTTAACCAATTGTTTTTATGAATATTAGTATAAGTTCAATATGTTTAATTTCACTTTAATAATTGAGCCTAAAAAACCTTCATATAATTATTTTTAATTTCCTAATTTCAATGATAAAATTATTGAATGTCAAAAAACTTGATTTTGTCTATAGCAGCTATAGCTATTACATATCTATTGTAATTTCTGTATCTGTTAAAGATAGATATCTTTTGATATATCTTAAAATATTTTAAGATAAATTTTCTAATATTTATCATACATATTATTTAAATAATTTTGCATAAATTGACTTAGATTTAATAAAATCAATTAATGTTTTTTATATAATTTTTAATCCGGCTATAGATCCCTTTTTGTTAAATAATTCAACGTTTAATATTTTTTACTATATTCTATATTTCGACTCTCCTAAAACTATATCTATGTCATCCTCTTTATTCTATCGTCTATATTGAATTATCTAATATTGAATTATTGTAAGGGACCTATAACCGTATTAAAAAATATATAAAAACCCTTATAAAAAACAGGTCGAAAAATAAATTCAAAAAATTTTATGGAATAAAATCAATTATTTAAATAAATTATTTTAATTTCTAATTATAATATTTAAAAAACTTCAGAACTAAAACATGGGCATACCCAGAGCCGAAATTAGGAGGGCGCTGATATACTGATATGATACTATTATATATTTTAAAGTGTGATAAGACATCCCTCTTTAGTACTTTGTTTCCCCCTGCCCCTACCCATGTACGCCCATGAACTAAAATAGTGATAAGAGTTTTATATTAAATTTCTAAAATTAGTTAAAACTAATCCTATTTTACTATATAGTATATTATAATTAAAGAAAAAAGGAATGAGAATGAAATTAAAAAATATATATATATCTAGTCAGCAATTAAATGATTATTAATAAGTTTAAAACTGGCTACCACAATATTTTCAAAAACCGCAAAAATCCGCTTCTTTAAGGAATAATTACAGTGAAATAAATTTATAAATATTAAACAAAGAAAATTTTTTTAAATTTTTCTATATTTTCTATATGAAAAATTATATATGATGTATGCATTTTTTGTAAATTAAATACATAAATACAGTGCAGGTGCATTACATATATATGTCTATATGTACACAAATGAATAAATAGACGTGTACTGCAACAATTAAAACAACTTCACAGATTATTATTAATTATTGTATTAAAAAAAAAAAGAAGTGCATTCAACAACTAATAAGCCACATCCTCAATATGCAATAAATAAAATATTATTTAAAATTTATTTATTAAAAAGTTTTATATTTTTTATTTTTATATAAATGTAGTTCCGAAAACATGTCAACGAAATAAATTCGCCGCCAAATAAAAAATACCACAAGACGAATAATACAAAAATAAACTGCAAATTAAAAAATCTAAAATTAGAAAGAAAATTGGTGGCAGATTTATTATAAAAAAAAAAATCTAATACAACGGCTAGTATAAGAAATACATATCTAGACATGTCAACATTGACAATAACCTCCAAAGTTAGTTCTTTATAATCCCATAAGGCATCCCACCACATAGGACAGCCCTTGACCTTAACATTATTGAAAAAGAAATAAATATAATTTTGTATTTAACATAAATAATATGTTTTAAACAATCAACCAAAAAAAAAAAACACTTGGTTTGCATACCAAGTTTTATTAATGTGAAGGGCTATAAATGATTATAAATATAGTATATGTAAACCAATGTGTGTCTTTCTTCTTGCAGTAGATACATACATAGAGATACATAAATTAGATATTTTGCTTATAATTGTTGTTGTAATTATTCAAATTCAAAAATTGTGTATTTTTCTCACAGCTTTCTTTTTCTCACATTTAATTTGTAATAATTTTCTATTATAAATAATTATTGCGAAATTTTTGTAATTATTTTTTCACTAGTTTATTGGATATGTTTTATTTTAAAATACAAAAATCACGTAACTATCACTTTATTGCTTTACGAAATTTACGAAAATATTATTTTAATTTTCCAAATCGAAGATAATATTTAATTTATTAATTAATAATTAATTGATTAAAAAAATTTTTCTTTCGTTTTTTATTAGCACATCGGACGAAAAATGAAATGAAACTGCTGCACAATTTGAAAATTGTCAATCGATTCACCTAACCTATATTATTTTGTTTTGAGAACTATCTGAGAGCTTTTTGAAAACATGACGTCTCTTTAAGGTGAGAAACAAAGATCTCGCACAAAATAAATATTGTTTGAAATCAGTTGACTTGACAAACAAGCTCTTATAGTGACATTTGACAGCAAAAACTATTTTCGGTTTAAGACAGTTTTCTTTTAGTGGTTTTTAAATAAGACATAATGTACTCATACATATATTTAAATTACTATTCATCGGGATTCATAATCCTTACAATTTCGTATATATTTATATGTACATTTTTGTGCAATTTCAAACCTTGCGTATGAAAACGTGGAATTATGCTTTTATATTATTTTTGATTTATTTTACAGTTTTTTGTAAAATCAACTGGTACATTGACTGTTGCTTATTTCAATGTATATATTTGAGCAAAGTGGCTTAATCCCGATTTGTGTTAATAGAATGAAGAGGTACATTTTACAATTGATATTGGTTTAATATGGTAGAGCAATTTATTTCATGTTTGCTATATTGAATACATAATTTTATTATAGTAAGTACTATTTAATTTTTGTTACACACATTAATAAAGTTTTTGATTTTTTAAACATTTTCAACTTTATACAGTTTAACATACATTGTGACCGAAAAGTTTTCGGAAATTCTCATTTAAAATTCGCGCGCTGTATATTTTTCGATATTTTAAGTTTATGTAGTTGGCAGCAACTGTCCTTAATTACTATGCAAAATGAGCGCGATCTGTCAGACGTTCTGGGTTTTCGCAGTCGTGAAACCAGTTCACCTCAGTAGTGCGTTGCGAAAAAAACAATGGAAAAAAATATTGAACAAAGAGTTTGCATCAAATTTTGTTTTTCGAACGAAATTTCGTGTGCAGAATCGTTGCGAATGCTACAAAAGGCTTATGGGGAATCAGTTTTATCGAAAACTCAAGTTTATGAGTGGTACAAAGCCTTTCAGGACTGTCGTACGACCGTCGAAGACATGCCGCGTTCTGGACGACCTTCGACCTCTACCACCGACGAAAACATTGAAAAGGCAAAGGAAATCGTGTTCAAAAATCCTCATGTGAGTGTTAGAGAGATAGCACGAGAGCTAGGCATCGGTCGTGAGATGGCTCGTTTGATTTTGGTGGACAATTTGTGTATGCGACGTGTCAACGCCCGGCTTGTTCCGATTCACCTCAATTTGTTCAACATTATCAACGATTTTAAGGCCAAACATTCAATAAATACCATCGAACAGCCACCGTATTCACCTGATCTTGCACCGTGTGACTTTTTCCTGTTTCCCAACCTCAAATTACCACTCAGAGGAACGCGTTTTGAATCCATAGAAGACGTAAAACAGAATTCGCAGAGGGAACTCAAAGCCATACCGGAAAGCGCCTATAAAAAATGTTTTGATGATTGGAAGAAACGTTGGCATTTGTGTATCGCTTCTAATGGAGCATATTTTGAAGGAGATAAAATAAATATTGATGAAGATTAAGAATTTTGCGTTTTATTTAAAATTTCCGGAAACTTTTCGGTCACAATGTAGTTTATTTTCACCTTTTCCTAGAACTTTAAAATTAAAATTTTTATTTATATGTCTGAAGAATTTCAGAGAAAAAAAATATCATAATTTCGTTATTGTCAATCAGATGGAGTTTGTAATAAAGACGATTTTATTCATAATGAGGTCATCTATTGCCTTTATATGTGATCGAATTGATTTCAAATGTTGTCACTACCAAATTGTAAATAAAAACATTAGTATAATCTTATACTGATGACTTGTTGATGGCAACGATTGTAATCCATAGAGCACTGTCAATGTATTTATATAAAGAGG
>NW_024032344.1:0-10748 GCF_002237135.1 Teleopsis dalmanni | reverse complement strand
ACCGCAGGGAAAATAGCTAAGGAATACAAAATGAATTTCTTTGGCTGTGAATGCGGCAGTTAAATGCAAATCAAAAACCTCACAAATTAGACGAAAAGCAACAATAAATCAACAAAAGCAGAAATGAAATATAAAATACAAAATACAATATATTTATAAAATAAGCCAGAAATCTTTAAAATCAAAATTCAGTGAAATAAAAATATAAATAAAATTTCATATAAAATTGTTTAAGTTGAAGGCGTTATATGATGGCTGCAGGCACCGCAGATGAACGCACTGTGGCAGGAGACCACTGTATAAAACAATAAATGTCGACTATAAAGAAAACAATAAAATATGAGAAAGGAAAACTAATTCAAATCAAAAGGAGGAAAACAGTATAAAGAAAGCAAGAAAATAGGAAGAAAAAAAATTTTGTATGGAGGAAAACTTGACTCATTTCGAGGCACGAAAAACTTTTAATTTCTTTATTAATCCTGCTTAAGGAAGTGGAAATACGCATTTTCACGCAATCGTTTGGTTTATAACGTTTTACATGGAACAGCACCACCTATAGTGGTGGAAAGAGGAAAGGCAGCATAACTGAATTAACACATTTCTGTTTAGTTGATTTAAGACTTAAATTGAATTTGTGGGTTAATTTTAATAACAAAAATTTACAACAAAAAACAAAATTTCTTCAAGTAATTAAAAATTATTTTAAATAAGAATCTGTTAAGAAATTATAGAAATTTGAGATTGATCACATTTTAAGGAGGTGTTATAATTTACTTTTATTTTTATTTCATTTTTTTACTCTTATTCTTTTCTGTTTTTCTTATTTCTTATTTCTTCATTTTTTTAAATTTTTTAATTTTTTTTGTTTTTTTAATATTTTATTTTTTCAAATTTTTATTTTTCTTTTAAATTTTTTTCAGTTTTTATATATGGTAATTTTTATAATTTATTTTTTTCTTTTTTTTATATATATATATTTTTTTTATACTTTCAGTTATAATATCTATTATTAAAAGATTGCTGACTTCAATTAAATATTAATTGCAATAAATTATCCACCGACATTTCTCAACTGTTTTGATGGTACGTGCCACATCAAATCTTTTAAAAATATCCGTAGCTCCATGAAACATATATAAATCACACTCGCAAAATGTGATCTAATTTGTACTATCTCTTTTTTTAACGACTAATAAATTCTCTTTTTTTTCACAATAACAAAAAACTTAACAGTGAAAATAGTGGAAAATTTATTCTTCATTATTTTTTTTTGATGGCACAACCTTTTGGAAGAGTTACTCAGTAACTACCCAAACAGGTACTATAAATGAAAGAGCTCAATATAAATACTGCTCAGAGTTGACGATTTGTGATACATCTCCATCATTTTTTAAAAAGATCGCAATAAAATGTATAACAGGTGGGACCTAATCTACAAATATTCCACAGATTATCGCTGCGTTAAAATGCGACAACTTTGCTTATTGTTATATCCACCAAGTGAAAAAATGCTTCATCATTGAGAAACATTCGATGCGAAAAATCGTTTTACAAAACTTTGTTCTTTGAGTACGATTTTAAAACATTCAGCGATTTTTAAGCAAAATATATATTATAAAGTAACGAACCCTAAACTAAATATTTGATAGTTTAGGTGACATAGTTCTTGATATATATCACTAAAGCGGAACAACGAATCAAAAGCGAATCGAAGTCAAATGAGTATCGAATTAAAATCTGATCAAAATTGTATCAGAATCAATTCAGAACCTTATCAATGTCTAATCAGAAATCAAAATAAATTCAGAACTGAATACGAACTACGTAATAGATAATACTATAACTTTGTTTGAGTACATATTTACCAGCTGTAATATGAACTACATTAGAAAAAAAATACGATGCGAAAAAACGACATTATCTTGATGATTTTTAAGTATAATTTCAACCCATTCAGCGATGTCGAAACAATTTTTACTATAAAACAACGAATTCCTAATTAAATATATGATATATGAACGCTTAGATAACACAGTTCTGTTTGACATGTCACTAAAACTAAAACATAAATCAGAAACAAATTAAAACTAAATCAAGTGCGACTCGGAACTAAATCAAGCGCGAATTAGAACCGAATAAGAGCCATGATATGATTAATTTTGTTTTTGTCATCACAGTCCAGGATGGACCATTCCCTCCTCTACAATACGCCTCCATTCTTCTCTGCATTTCGCTTTCTTTCTGTGTTGTGTTATTCTCATCGTTCGTATGTGATATGATTAATGTTTTATATATAAAACATTTATTTACAACACTATATGGTAACTAAATAACAACTTGTAACATATCAGGTAATCAAATTTTTGTTACTCATACGCTGTGTGTTATATATTATTTGAACACATTTCAATATAAATTTCTGCTAATAATACAATTATATTCAATAAATGAACTAAATATTAATAATGGAGAAAAAAAAAATAATTTCAAAATGCGGACATTATTCACCGCTATAATTAAATAGGAAATATATGCATAATTAAATGTGTAATAATTATGCGATTACAGTGACCACAAAAATAAAAAGTTAATAACTCAATTAATGGCTAATCTGGGCGGACTGACATCGACTAAAAATAAAAGTAAAAGCGAAAATTTATATTAAAATGCAATAATAATGTGAATGACATAAATAATTTTTATTTTTCTCTGATCTACACAAACAAAAGCAACATTTATTTAAAGCATTTACTTTTATTTTAGTAACTGCAACACAGCAGACACAACAGCAGCGAGCAACAACAGCGGCAACTACAAATCGTTGTGTATGTGTGTTTGTGCCAGCGAGTATGTCAAATCGTTGTGCTCGTGTAGGTGTAATTGCATTCGAACGAGTTTAGCACAACAAGCACACTGAACCGTAACTCAACCATCAAGGACATTAGCTAGCGCAATTCTTCTACGACACCAACAAACAAACAAACAAACAGACAAAGTGAGTGTGTGTTTCTGTTTGTATGTGTGTTTGTGTGTCTGTACGTTGTTTGGCGTGCGAACAAGCAAATTATTTGCGTCTGCATTATGCGGACATTATGGCGACATTAACGGTATTGCAAGCATGAATTGAATATACACACCCACCCACATCGAGCGGCGAGTGAAAGCAAACCGCAACGAAATTCGCAACAACAACACCAACAATCACAACAATTGTTGGCTTTCAGTTGTATCTTATGTTGTGCCATTGCTGCTTTTGCTACTGTTGTTGCTATTGCTGTCGCCTGTTGCTCACGATGGTTCTGTTTTGCCGATTTTATAGCTATAATAAATATCTGCATTTTGCATTAATTTTATAGAATTTCTGCAAATATTTTCATAGCAATATCGTTTAATATATATTTAAAAAAAATTTTTTTTTTGTTTTTAATTTGGTCTGTTTTTAATTTATTTAATTTTAATTATTAATTTAACATTTTTATAACATTTTTAACATTTTGAGATATTTTTGTTTTCATTATTTGCATCATTTTAATTTAATTTGTCGTTGTCATAAACAAAGGCGGGAATTGTTAATGATATATGTATTTATAAATAAATAAAAAAAAACTTGACAAAAATGTTTTCAATTAATTAAAGAATTTCAAACAAATAAAAAAAAAAGTTTATTAGATTTTTTTTTTGAACATAAAAAATTGAAACCAACACAAGTTTTTCACATAAATCATTTTTTAAAAAAAAAAAGTTTTTTAATTGTCAAAATTTACACTTATTTGCATAGAAATTACATAGCAAAATTAGATAGAATATATAAAAATATTATAAGATTGAAGGAAATATTTTGAAAAAAATATAATACAATATAATAATACATATATAATATAATAATAATACATATATAATAATACATATATAATAATACATATATAATAATACATATATAATAAAACATATATAATAATACATATATAATAATACATATATAACAATACATATATAATAATACATATGCAGATCTCATATGCTAACATTTACACTGGAAAATTTAACACTATTGAAAATTTATGTACAATGATTTATTATGTTTTTCAATGCGATTTATCAAGACAATCGATAGGTTATCGATAATTGTTTTTGGTTTTTTTAAATGTGAGAAACCTCAGGAAAGCATTGTACCCAAACACATTGTACTTAATCGTAAAAGTAACCAGAAATGATAGAATAGTATAATGCCAAAAGGGAAACTACTGAAACACGATTCTTTATTACTATAAAACATGATTATAAACAATAAAAATAAACTAAAACACGCTTATATGGTAAGTTTCAACCCGGTTACTGGCCGTTTAAGTACAAAGTGAAGGTTGACGAGTATCTCAATACATTGAATGTTGAGATCAAATACATTGCTGCTACGCAAAAACTAATAATGTTAGTTTATTATACGACCTTCTATAAAATTGAGGCACTCTAGGGATTCAACATACATAAAATATTACATGAACACTTAGCTGTACAAAAAAATTTTTACGCTTTATATACCATATTATTTGATGAAAGATCAAACTCACTTTTTGTACAGAAATTCTCATAGAAATACAATACAGACAAATAATGCTGATACTATTATTATTATTGTATTTATTTTATTTTTTATATTTTTTCATTTATCCTTATTTTTTATAATTGTTATATTTTATCTTTTTATATTGGTATTCATAAATGTTCATATTTTTTACATATTTTATATTTTTTATAATTTTCATATTTTTTATATTTGTTATATTTGCTATATTTTAGTTTTTATTTATTTTTTTATTTTATTTTATTTATTTTCCTATGAATATGAAATTATTTTATATTTTTAAATTTTCTGTTTTCACATTTTTTTAATTTTTTCAATTTTCTGTTTTCGTATTTTTTAATTTTGTTCTGTTTTTTTTATAATTTCTGTTTTGTTTTTTTTTATTTTTTATATTTTTTTTTTATTTTTTTTTTTTTTTTTTTCTATTTTTTATATTCCCTTTGTTTTTTTTTTTGTTTCATTTTTCCTTTTTTGTTTATTTTTTTTTTATTTATTTTGTCTTGTTTTCTTATTTGGTTCATTTTGTGTTTTATTTATTTCTAATATTTTATTTTTTCCTTTTCTGTCCTTTTCTGTCCAGTTTTTAATTTTTATTTTTTTTTTTAATTATAACCTTTTTTTATTCATAACTTTATTGTTCCAATTGTTTTGTTTATTTTTCTTATTTTTATTTTTATTTATTTATTTGTTTTTTTTATTTTAATTTATTTTTTTTTTTGTTTATTTTTTTATTTTTTTATATTTTTTTATTTTTTTTTTTTTTATGTATTTTCCTATTTTAATTTTTTTTCATATATTCACCATTTTTTTTTATTTTTATGTTCAAATTTTAAAAGTTGTAAACATTATAAATATTTAAAAAGTTATTAGTCAATTTTATAAAACATCATTATTATTATTATTATTATTATTATTATTTATACTAGACATTTATTTTTAATGTTTTTTTTTAGTACAATTGATAGCAATTCTTTCCTTATTTACGGTTTTTTAATTATGTGTTCATCATAGTGTTTAACATAGCATAACAAAAAATGTTGCATCTATTTACAAACTTATTATTATTTTTTCATGAACATTTAGCATATATGAGACTCTTGAAAAATACTTTAAAGTTTACATTCTTCAAAATAAATACATAAATAAACACTTTACACATACTTCAGATACTTCGAAGAAAAAAAAACATAAAACTTTTAATTTAAGAAAAACAAAATAAATTTCTAACAAAATCTGTATATGTACTTGCAAATACTTAGCAGATACTTTTGGCCTCCTTTAGAAAATTAAACATCAAAGTGACGACGACTCATTTTACACTCAATGCAATGACGTTATTAAAATAAATACAAGAAATAAATAAAAAATGAAAAATGGAAAAAGTTATAAAGATGAAACGAATTCCTCAAAGTAAACAAAACTACACACAAACCGTAGTGAACTAAATAGCGGATGCAAGACTGCGACACCCGCTCGAAACACTCGGCATTACTTTGTTTCAACGCCAGGAATTATGTTTGTTTTTGGCCTAAACCACATTAAAAAGTCTAGGAGAAAAAAAATTCTAAATAAATTTTCCAAAAAATAATTTCAAATGAAAAAAAAACATTAAAATATATACTAAAAATTCAGTTGAATAACAAATGCGTCATAATACCAAAAATGAAGTACTCGCAGAGAAACAGCATAGCTCAGCATTGGAAGGCTTCAAGCCAAAATCGAAAATATGGCATTTGTGAAATATTTACTCATATATGTACGATGTACGATACTTCTCTCTACATACTCACACACACACACTCGATGAAGCATATTTACAGATTTTCATTACAGAAAATATAATTATTTTAACGCAAATACAATTTGTTGATGAAAATATACACACAATATACACAATATTTTCCTTCATTATGTTTTTAATTATTTTTATACTTAGAAGAAAAAAATGTAAACATTATGATGTGTAGCTGTCAAAAATAATGACGGCCAATAGGTGCTAATTTGTTAGAACAAATGTTGGCATATAAACCAAACGTAATGTTAATGGCTAAAATATGTTTTTGTTTTGGTCGCCCCAATGTAATTACATATTTACTCATAGTTATTTGCTGTGAAAATTGATTACAACATTAAGTCAAATTAATAATGAATTATACGAGCATATAAAAAATTGTTTATCCAAATTAATATTTTTTGTAATATTTTGTTTAAAAGTAGCGCGGAACAACATTACATAGAAATCCTTCAAATGAAATGGTAAAAATAATAAACAAACCTGGAATGATTAGAGAACACAGTTTTGATTAATACGTATTTATTAATTGAATTTTATTTTTAGTATTGTCTATCTGTAATATTGTGTAATAATAAACTTAGTAAGCCTTTAGTTCAAATGTTGAAAACAGTAAAACATTTATTGACTACAAAATACGATTTAATGTGCATTTAATTAAAATGAACTACAGATTCTGAATAAAGCATTATGAAGTTATAATAGTGCATTAAGTATAGTTAGAACAGGAAATCAAGTTGCTAACAAATTGTATCTACTTAATAGTTACATGCAAATTATATAGTGCAATTCGGCCGATACTATGATGACGGGGAGAATGACGAGATACTATGAAGATGACCAGATACTATGAAGATGACCAGATACTATGAAGATGACAAGATCCGAAAGAAGAGTCTTATGAATAAGTTTTAGTACAATATAATACAAAAAAATTGAAAAGTATAAAATTTTATGGAATAATGAAATTATATATCCGACATATAATTAAAACTATTACTTCAGGTAAGCAACTTTTGGCAACTTATGTTGAAAACCATTATATTCAAACATAATATCAAATATTTTCATTATATAAAATTTTACTACAACTAACTCAGCCAATTCTATGCATTTCATTATATAAAAATGTGTATTATACACTTTTAAATATTTTCACAACTACGTGATAAGAATGCTTTAATACAAAACAAAAACTTTTTAGGTCCTGTTATTAAAGGCCAAAATGATCATAAGCTAAGTAGCCAAAAAATTATAAAGCATGAATATACATATCAAATTCATTGCACTTACTCGAAGAGTAAATTTCAATTTAGTAGTATCAATAAATAAATATAATTATATATTTATACAATTTACAAATATATAAATAGAGAATTTAAAATAGAAAAATAAAAAAAAAAATAGTTTGTGCACTTCTTACAAAGTATAGCAATTATTTTTGAATCAAAATTTATATGCTGCATTAATGATTTGTATTTTATTTATCGACACTTAAATTTTAATAAAAATAAAAGAAAATATAAAGGAATTTAAATTAAATTAAGTACTTTGTAATATTACTTAACTAATTTCATATAACAATAAACTCAATGTAAATAATTTATATGTATAAATATTTTTAATTTATATATATAAATAATTTTTAATATAAGGTTTGAAGCCCTAACTATACTTATTCATTTATTTCGAACAACATATAATATATTAAGATCCAATCATATTTTATATATTAGGATTAGTCGTCCTGTCCAATGTCTCCGGCACTACCTCAAAAACATCTTAACAATTATGTGTAAAAAAAAAATATTTTTATTATTTTTTGTGTGAATATTTATTTTTTATTATATAGTAATTTTCTTGATGTTTATTTAGACTTCACCTATTTACTATAAATACATATAATTAACATTTATAAAATAGTATTTATTTTTTTTTTAATGTTTTATTGAACTTTCAATATTTATTTAATTTCTTTATATAGTAAAAACTTCAAAATATTTTTTTTTTAATAGAAATTTACTGTAGATATCAAATAAGAACGTAAATTTAAAATTAAACTGATAGTAAAATGTACAAATACAGAAATTTAATTTACGGAAGAAAAATTTAATAAATTAAAAGTACTTTTACATAAATAATTAGTAATTTATTTATTCAAAAGTACCAACAACTTGTGTTCCTTTGCCCTTAACAAATTAGCGTAAAACCTATCAGAAACGAGAAAACAACCGTGCGTATGAGTAAGTTTTTGGCTTAAAAGAAAAATTAAATACATTAACACCTATGAAAAATAATATTTAATAAAGTATTGTTTTCTAAATTGAAAAAAAAAAATACCGAGTTTTATATTATTCTTATGTTAAATTTATAATATATGCACTTATTAAATTTAATAAATTCAAATTTCTAAACTAATAAATACAAACAAAATGTTATGTCCGTTTTAATAAAAAAATCTTTCGAAAGAAACTCCAAATTTTTTTTTTATTACAACAAAATTTCAATAGTCTAAATCTAATTTAATGAGTTTGTTAATTTCTCATGCACAAAAATGACCTTTACTACATGTTGACTTCTGTAGTTTTAATTATTCCTTTCAGTGGGCAGATAGCAATATTTTTCAATTCTAATTTTAATATTTCGACATCTGTTTACAGTTTCACAAGGATACTTTTAACATTATTTGTAACCATTTTAAAAATAGCAAGGAATTCAAGAGTATTGTTTTCATTATGAATATTTGGGTGAATTTATACATTTTAAGTAATGACGTCAACATACTGAAAATTTTGTAAATGATTTTACTTTCTATTCAAGAAAGTAAATATCTAATTACTTAGAAATTGAAATTAATTAATTTAAAATATAAAAAAGCTTTTTCAATTATTAGAGCTCATATATATGTTATAACATAAAGATGAATATTGACTTCTAACACTATTTAAAAATAATGTGAAAAAAATTTTCAGTACATTTGCAGAAATTATATTGATATACGAATCAATGTAAATAAGATTTTAGTTTTTTGATAACTTCGTTAATGTGATATTCTTAACTTCGTTAAGATTCTTTTCAACAATGTGTGTGTTTTAAGAAATAAAAAAAAAGGAAATTGACGACTGTATAATTAAATTCAACTGTAATCTGTTTAATATTTGCTTAAATGAAGGAACTTCGACACATGCATTCCAAAACATAATTTTATGAAACTCCTAATTTGACCATTATGGGTAACCTTCTTTTAAAGTAAGTTTCAAAAAATAAATAAAAAATTTTACTTCTAATTAAATAAAAGAAATTATTTCTCATCTTAAGTTTCTTCTCGACAAAAATCTCATCATTATTGCTACACAGTAATAATAATAATAATAATATTTCCTAAAATAAATAGACATACTTTATATACGTGAAATCATAAAACTATTCCTACAGAATCAAGCAAATACAAGGAAATGCAGGAAAAACCCTCTAAACTCATAACTATTTAAAAACCTACAACTATAAATAAATATATAAATAAATATATAAATAAATAAATATATAAATAAATATATAAATAAATATAAATAAAGTATTTTCTTCGTAGGATAACATCAATTTATTATCAACAACTTACTATGGTAATGGTAAAAAGGATGATAAGCTACTATTTAAAAAGAAAAACTTTTTTAAATAGAAGGTAAGTATACTAAAAATACTAATCTTAATTTTTAACTACAGTTTAAATTACTTTGAATTTCTGCAAGCCAAATTACATTAGTTTTTATTTTTTCAAATAAAAGTACTGTTCAACGAATAAGATTTACACTAAATACATATGACTTAACATTTACTTCCGCTTGATTTTGCAAAGACTTTTATTATTATTTTACTATTCCATACCGCAATGAAAAGAAATTTTATATATCTTTTTTTGTTTATTTATTTCAACAACTTTAATAAAAAAAAAATATAAAACTTTTTATTTCAAGTTCATTGGAATGTATATAAATTTTTGGTGATGTTAGTTCTTCTATACCAATAGAAATATTTTATACTGGTTTGATCGCCGGTGCGTATGAGTAACAAAATTTACATACAAGTTAGCTGTGTACGAAAATGTTTGTCTTTTGTCGAAAATGCTTTGTCTGTTTGTATGTTTGCATAAAAAAAATAAATTCTTGTATATAAAAATGTTTCTACTGGTGTTTATGTTAGCACTTTTTGTTTTATAATTATTTGTACTTTAAAAAAAATTGTGAGATGTGTTCTTACACTTGAATTCATGACGTACTATATTTTTAAAGGTTGTATACATAAAATACACAAAAAATAGCATATACATAAAGAAAAATACTTTATATAGCATTCAAAAACTTTAATAGTTATATT
>NW_024032343.1:0-10748 GCF_002237135.1 Teleopsis dalmanni | reverse complement strand
TCAGAGTCCAGATGTACCGCGTCAGCGAAATTCAAAACTCAACACAGAGTCGAAAAGTCAGAGTCCAGAAGTACCGCGTCAGCGAAGTTTAAAACTCAACACAGAGTCGAAAAGTCAGAGTCCAAAAGTGCCGCGTCAGCGAAGTTTAAAACTCAACACAGAGTCGAAAAGTCAGAGTCCAAAAGTACCGCGTCAGCGAAGTTTAAAACTCATCCCAGAGTCGAAAAGTCAGAGTCCAGATGTACCGCGTCTGCGAAGTTTAAAACTCATCACAGAGTCGAAAAGTCAGAGTCCAGATGTACCGCGTGAGCCAAGTTTAAAACTCATCACAGTGTCGAAAAGTCAGAGTCCAGATGTACCGCGTCAGCGAAGTTTAAAACTCATCACAGAGTCGAAAAGTCAGAGTCCAGATGTACCACGTGAGCAGGATTATGATTACACCAGTACACATCAAGATGAATTCCTCAAAGTTTTTAGGAATCCTAGAAAGCGGACACGAAACCATTCAACGAAGTAGTCCAGTTCAAATCCCCCGAAGAAGGAGGGAAATGTAAGGACGGAATTTTGTACAAATTCCGCCCTACATAAAACTCATTGTTTTTTATTATTTTATCATCTGGATATAACTCGATTTATATATTTAAACAAATAAACAAAGCCAACCGCGAACATACGCACAAACGACACGCAAAACAAAGCCAACCGCGAACACACGCACACACGACAAGCAAAACAAAGCCAACCGCGAACATACGCACACACGACAAGCATAACAAAGCTGACAGCGAATTATACTTGTGCGGTTGTGCGTGCAATTAAGCAAAGCAAAGTGTCGTATATAAATAGCGGAGATTTTATATGAAAGATCACTTAGCACCGGCACACCGAAGTGAGTAGATCACTACTCCAGCGCTAAGTCCCTTTTTAGAAGCCCATGGTGTTTCGACGCTAAGGCTTAATAAATCAGTAGAAGGTATTGTATAGATTTTATAAACGCCTTTGATGTTTTGACGTCTTTGGCTAGAAACTAATTACGTAGATTTGGAAAAAACCCTTTGATGTTCTGACGTCTTTGGGTAAAAATTATTGAATAGGTTTTATAAACGCCTTTGATGTTTTGACGTCTTTGGCTAGAAACTAATTACGTAGATTTGGAAAAAACCCTTTGATGTTCTGACGTCTTTGGATAAAACTTACTGAGTAGAATCAAGACTAGAATAAGTTATTTAAGAAAACTTTAAATAAATTTTAAATAATAAAAACAAACGGTCTTTTACTTTCCACTCATTGGTTTACCAGCTTCGAACTAGTCAATAAAACAAATTTATTGCAACGACCCGGACCGCGACTGAGTAATACCTCAGCAAAATTAAAACGACGAATCCGTGTCGTTACAATTGGCGCCCGAGCAGGGACTAGTGTTCGATAGTATTTCAAGTGGAAAGAAAAAGAATTGCCAGGGACCTGATTGGTCAAATCACAGTGGTCAAGGCTTGAATAAAAAAATTACGATCCAGAGAATAAAATATTAACGAATATCGCAACAAGGAACAATGTCGGTGGGATCAAGAGGAATACCAGGAACATGTGGAAGTTCAATAAATCCTCCAGTGCGCTCCTACCTTCAGGTGGTTGAAGAGGTACAGAAGTGGTCCTGTAAATATGACGGTGGTAAGGATCCACTAGGTTTCATCGATCACATAGAGGAACTGGCGGCTATGTACAGTATCGATGTTAATCTAATTCCCAAGATGATGCCAATACTCTTTGAAGATAAAGCATTAAGATGGTACCGCAACAACCAGAAACCTTGGCCCCTCTGGTCAAGCTTCAAGGAAGATTTCTTCAAATTCTTCATATCATGTAGATATTTCGAAAACTTAGAAAATGAGGTACGAACACGACTACAAAAGACAAAAGAAAGTTTCAAGGATTACTCACTTGACATTATAAATCTAATGCGACACACTGGCATGGATCCAGATTCGCAATTGGAGCGGGTGTATCGAAACATGAAGGCAGACTACCGGATGTACATTAAACGTTCAGAGTTTACAAGCCTAAATGAATTAACAACACTTGCCGATGACTTCGAAGAACTAAGTACAGAACAGGATAAAGTGAGCCGTAATCGTGTCCGTGAAGTGAACGTAGGGCGCATGATAGTCGAGTCCCCTCAAGCGATGGTGGTACAAAATACAATGAGAAGCATACCCAATATGCCAGCACGGGATAAAATTATCCATAGTCTAAGCTTCGAGTCGTCCATTCCTGATCAGAAACGAAGGAATCAGCCTCAGAACCAATCAACCGCTAAGCAAGCAACAGCATTTATAACTGGAAATGTGACTTCAGCATCACTACCAAAGTCAAGCATAACGACACGACGCGTACAACCTCGAGATTATTTAAAAGCCCAGCAAGAAAATCCACAAGAGCAGACACCTTGTAGGTGCTTAGTACCACCGCGTCAGCGAAGTTCAAAACTCATCACAGAGTCGAAAAGTCAGAGTCCAGATGTACAGCGTCAGGAAAATTTAAAACTCATCACAGAGTCGAAAAGTCAGAGTCCAGATGTACCGCGTCAGCGAAGTTCAAAACTCATCACAGAGTCGAAAAGTCAGAGTCCGGATGTACAGCGTCAGAAAAATTTAAAACTCATCACAGAGTCGAAAAGTCAGAGTCCAGATGTACCACGTCTACGAAATTCAAAACTCATCACAGAGTCGAAAAGACAGAGTCCAGAAGTACCGCGTCAGCGAAGTTTAAAACTCATCACAGAGTCGAAAAGTCAGAGTCCAGATGTACCACGTCTGCGAAATTCAAAACTCATCACAGAGTCGAAAAGTCAGAGTCCAGATGTACCGCGTCATCAAAGTTTAAAACTCATCACAGAGTCGAAAAGTCAGAGTCCAGACGTACCACGTCTGCGAAATTCAAAACTCATCACAGAGTCGAAAAGTCAGAGTCCAGATGTACCGCGTCAGCGAAGTTTAAAACTCATCACAGAGTCGAAAAGTCAGAGTCCAGATGTACCGCATCAGCGAAGTTTAAAACTCATCACAGAGTCGAAAAGTCAGAGTGCAGATGTACCGCGTCAGCGAAGTTTCATACTCATCACAGAGTCGAAAAGTCAGAGTCCAGATGTACCACGTGAGCAGGATTATGATTACACCAGTACACATCAAGATGAATTCCTCAAAGTTTTTAGGAATCCTAGAAAGCGGACACGAAACCATTCAACGAAGTAGTCCAGTTCAAATTCCCCGAAGATGGAGGCAAATGTAAGGACGGAATTTTGTACAAATTCCGCCCTACATAAAACTTATTATTTTTTACTAAAAATCATCTGGATAAAACTCGATTTATATATTTGAAACAAATAAACAAAGCTAACCGCGAACATACGCACAAACGACACGCAAAACAAAGCCAACCGCGAACACACGCACACACGACAAGCAAAACAAAGCCAACCGCGAACACACGCACACACGACAAGCAAAACAAAGCCAACCGCGAACATACGCACACACGACAAGCATAACAAAGCTGACAGCGAATTATACTTGTGCGGTTGTGCGTGCAATTAAGCAAAGCAAAGTGTCGTATATAAATAGCGGAGATTTTATATGAAAGATCACTTAGCACCGGCACACCGAAGTGAGTAGATCGCTACTCCAGCGCTAAGTCCACTTTTAGAAGCCTATAGTGTTTCGACGCTAAGGCTAAATAAATTCGTAGAAACTTGTGAGTAGATCGTATAACGCCTTTGATGTTTTGACGTCTTTGGCTAGAAACTAATTACGTAGATTTGGAAAAAAACCCTTTGATGTTCTGACGTCTTTGGGTAAAAATTATTTAATAGACTTTATAAACGCCTTTGATGTTTTGACGTCTTTGGCTAGAAACTAATTACGTAGATTTGGAAAAACAAACCTTTGATGTTCTGACGTCTTTGGATAAAACTAACTGAGTAGAATCAAGACTAGAATAAGTTATTTAAAATAATCTTTTTTTTTTTTTTTTAATAAATAAAATTTTAAAATAATAAAAACAAACGGTCTTTTACTTTCCACTCATTGGTTTACCAGCTTCGAACTAGTCAATAAAACAAATTTATTGCAACGACCCGGACCGCGACTGAGTAATACCTCAGCAAAATTAAAACGACGAATCCGTGTCGTTACAATTGGCGCCCGAGCAGGGACTAGTGTTCGATAGTATTCCAAGTGGGAAGAAAAGAATTACCAGGGACCTGATTGGTCAAATCACAGTGGTCAAGGCTTGAATGGAAATTTACGATCCAGAGGATAAAATATTAACGAATATCGCAACAAGGAACAATGTCGTTGGGATCAAGAGGAATACCAGGAACATGTGGAAGTTCAATAAATCCTCCAGTGCGCTCCTACCTTCAGGTGGTTGAAGAGGTACAGAAGTGGTCCTGTAAATATGACGGTGGTAAGGATCCACTAGGTTTCATCGATCACATAGAGGAACTGGCGGCTATGTACAGTATCGATGTTAATCTAATTCCCAAGATGATGCCAATTCTCTTTGAGGATAAAGCATTAAGATGGTACCGTAACAACCATAAACCTTGGCCCCTCTGGTCAAGCTTCAAGGAAGATTTCTTCAAATTCTTCATATCATGTAGATATTTCGAAAACTTAGAAAATGAGGTACGAACACGACTACAAAAGACAAAAGAAAGTTTCAAGGATTACTCACTTGACATTATAAATCTAATGCGACACACTGGCATGGATCCAGATTCGCAATTGGAGCGGGTGTATCGAAACATGAAGGCAGACTACCGGATGTACATTAAACGTTCAGAGTTTACAAGCCTAAATGAATTAACAACACTTGCCGATGACTTCGAAGAACTAAGTACAGAACAGGATAAAGTGAGTCGTCATCGTGTTCGTGAAGTGAACGTAGGGCGCATGGTAGTCGAGTCCCCTCAAGCGATGGTGGTACAAAATACAATGAGAAGCATACCCAATATGCCAGCACGGGATAAAATTATCCATAGTCTAAGCTTTGAGTCGTCCATTCCTGATCAGAAACGAAGTAATCAGCCTCAGAACCAATCAACCGCTAAGCAAGCACCAGCATTTATAACTGGAAATGTGACTTCAGCATCACTACCAAAGTCAAGCATAACGACACGACGCGTACAACCTCGAGATTATTTAAAAGCCCAGCAAGAAAATCCACAAGAGCAGACACCTTGTAGGTGCTTAGTACCACGTCTACGAAGTTTAAAACTCATCACAGAGTCGAAAAGTCAGAGTCCAGATGTACCGCGTCAGGAAATTTAAAACTCATTACAGAGTCGAAAAGTCAGAGTCCAGATGTACCGCGTCTGCGAAGTTCAAAACTCATCACAGAGTCGAAAAGTCAGAGTCCAGATGTACCACGTCTACGAAATATAAAACTCATTACAGAGTCGAAAAGTCAGAGTCCAGATGTACCGCGTCATCAAAGTTTAAAACTCATCACAGAGTCGAAAAGTCAGAGTCCAGACGTACCACGTCTGCGAAATTCAAAACTCATCACAGAGTCGAAAAGTCAGAGTCCAGATGTACCGCGTCAGCGAAGTTTAAAACTCATCACAGAGTCGAAAAGTCAGAGTCCAGATGTACCGCATCAGCGAAGTTTAAAACTCATCACAGAGTCGAAAAGTCAGAGTGCAGATGTACCGCGTCAGCGAAGTTTCATACTCATCACAGAGTCGAAAAGTCAGAGTCCAGATGTACCACGTGAGCGAAGTTTAAAACTCATCACAGAGTCGAAAAGTCAGAGTCCAGATGTACCGCATCAGCGAAGTTTAAAACTCATCACAGAGTCGAAAAGTCAGAGTGCAGATGTACCGCGTCAGCGAAGTTTCATACTCATCACAGAGTCGAAAAGTCAGAGTCCAGATGTACCACGTGAGCAGGATTATGATTACACCAGTACACATCAAGATGAATTCCTCAAAGTTTTTAGGAATCCTAGAAAGCGGACACGAAACCATTCAACGAAGTAGTCCAGTTCAAATTCCCCGAAGATGGAGGCAAATGTAAGGACGGAATTTTGTACAAATTCCGCCCTACATAAAACTTATTATTTTTTACTAAAAATCATCTGGATAAAACTCGATTTATATATTTGAAACAAATAAACAAAGCTAACCGCGAACATACGCACAAACGACACGCAAAACAAAGCCAACCGCGAACACACGCACACACGACAAGCAAAACAAAGCCAACCGCGAACACACGCACACACGACAAGCAAAACAAAGCCAACCGCGAACATACGCACACACGACAAGCATAACAAAGCTGACAGCGAATTATACTTGTGCGGTTGTGCGTGCAATTAAGCAAAGCAAAGTGTCGTATATAAATAGCGGAGATTTTATATGAAAGATCACTTAGCACCGGCACACCGAAGTGAGTAGATCGCTACTCCAGCGCTAAGTCCACTTTTAGAAGCCTATAGTGTTTCGACGCTAAGGCTAAATAAATTCGTAGAAACTTGTGAGTAGATCGTATAACGCCTTTGATGTTTTGACGTCTTTGGCTAGAAACTAATTACGTAGATTTGGAAAAAAAACCCTTTGATGTTCTGACGTCTTTGGGTAAAAATTATTTAATAGACTTTATAAACGCCTTTGATGTTTTGACGTCTTTGGCTAGAAACTAATTACGTAGATTTGGAAAAACAAACCTTTGATGTTCTGACGTCTTTGGATAAAACTAACTGAGTAGAATCAAGACTAGAATAAGTTATTTAAAATAATCTTTTTTTTTTTTTTAATAAATAAAATTTTAAAATAATAAAAACAAACGGTCTTTTACTTTCCACTCATTGGTTTACCAGCTTCGAACTAGTCAATAAAACAAATTTATTGCAACGACCCGGACCGCGACTGAGTAATACCTCAGCAAAATTAAAACGACGAATCCGTGTCGTTACAACATATATCAGCTTATAGAGACAGCAAAAAACCAAAAAAGCTTTTAAGCTTAAAAATAATAAATTAAAAGAAGTGTTGTAAAACTTCAAATCCAATTATATAAAATATAATTGTAAAGTTTAATTATTCAATATTAATACGAGAAATTTTGTGAAGAATTGAAATTAAAGTTTTTGCATTAACATTTATCTGAATTCTTGCTGACCGGGAAAAGTGTGTAAATAAACCAAGATACTTAACATTTTGTTATATATTTATCACAGACAAGAACCTGTTTCTATTTATAAGTCTTTAGCTATACATGGATGTCAACCAACCTCCACCCCAGGGTGGGGGGCAAACACCATTCTCGGTTAAAAATATTCAAAGCGACATGTCATCAATCCAGCTCGCAAAAATTAAAGAAATGGAGCTTCTATGCCTCCAACTCAGAAAAGAAATTGAATTTCTCAAAGCAGAAAATGCCTCCCTTCGAAGTGCAAGTGCAATATTTCCAGATAGAAAAGATGGTGAACAAATTGAAAGACTCACTTATGAGACTGATGAGGAGGAACTTGCTAAAGAAACAGATTGGATTTTGAAAAAAAAGCCAAGCAAAAAGCGTAAAGCCGTAGAATCTCCAGAGTGCAACATATCCCCATTGAATTCCTCTAATGTGGCAACTATAGCGAGCAGTAAAAATACCCAAGTGGAGCTGAAAATAGCTCGTCCACCACCAATTAGGGTCTCTGAAGATTATAAATACTCAGAACTGCAAGCTGTTGTAAAAAGTAACTGCAAGAAAGATTTTTTTATTAAGCTCCTCAATAGCGGTACTTATAAAATCAGTACATTTGAAATAGGCGACTACAGAGCTATTACAAAAGTGCTGTCTTCAAAAAAAGCTGCCTGGTATTCGTATGAAAACAAGCATCTCCGACCATTAAAGGTTATTGCAAAAAAACTTCCTCATTCATGTGACCCAGTCGATATCGTATTCGATCTGAAACAGCAAGGTTTTAAAATCGTGAACGCGGTCAACAAATGGAAATCACATTCAAAGATTCCACTTAATATGTTCATGCTTACATTTGAGGCGACAGAGGATATAAAAAAAATATATAACATTAAAGCTATTTTAAACTGTGTTGTTAAAATTGAACCAATAAAGCACTCAAAGCAAATACCACAGTGTAAAATATGCCAAGCGTATGGTCACACACAAAATTATTGCGGCAAATCAGCCCGGTGTGTTAAATGTGCTGGCAGTCACAGTACTGCAGAATGCAACAAACCTGATCAGCACCAACCAAAATGTTGCAACTGCGGTGAGGGACACCCGGCCAATTACAGAGGTTGTATAGTAGCCAAAGAACTTCAAAAATTGAGAAACAAAAAAATTGGTGAACAAAACAAAGGTAAACAGCGTAATCATATATCGGCTGAAAACCAACCTGAAAATAATCAAACTGATGTTCTAAATAAAAACCCAAAATCGCTGAATAATAAAAAAACATATTCGGATGTAGTTCAATCCAACACTGAGGACGATGGTAATTACAAAATACTAACACAAATACTGGAAAAAATCACTACTCAAGAAAACTTTTATAAAGCATTGGACAAACGCTTGACTAGGCTAGAGCAAAAACTCAACAAAACAAATAATGCTTAGTTATATAAAAATAATGCTATGGAACTCGAACGGTCTTTTTCAACACCTTAGAGAGCTTGAAACAGTCCTATCAGTCAAAGATGTTGATGTTTGCTTAATTAGCGAAACTCATTTTACTAACCAAACATATGTTAAACTAAAGAATTACGAAGTATATAGCGCAGTCCATCCTAGTAATTGCGCTCGCGGAGGAAGTGTTATTTTAATTAAAAAATCATTAAAACATTACGAGTCTACAAAAATATTCAAAGAGGAATTCCAGGCAATAACTGTTGTCCTTGACTTACAAAGCAAATTACTACTAACATCGGTATACAGTCCTCCAAGACATTCAATTAAATCCGAACAATACAAAGATATTATAGAAACTCATAAGCATCGCTTCATTATGGGTGGCGATTTCAACGCTAAACATACGCATTAGGGCTCTCGCCTAATTACAACGAAAGGTAGAGAACTCCTCAAAGCTATACAGCAAACTGGCTGCGAATGCTTGTCATCCGGGAACCCAACCTATTGGCCAACTGACCCAATAAAGGTGCCTGATCTACTCGATTTCTTTATAACCAAGCAAATTTTGTCCTACAATTTAAAAATAACAGATGGAGCAGAACTAAGCTCCGACCATTCCCCTCTCTACATAACTCTCTTCGAATCTGCCTTAATAAATAAAAAATGTCTAAAACTTGAAAATAAATACACAGATTGGAGTTACTTCAGAAGAATCCCTAATGTAAACACCATTGCTACAAAAGAAATTTGTGAAGAAAACGATCTTGAAAGCGAAATTTTGAACCTTACAAATTTACTACAACATGCGGCATGGTGCAGCACGCCCACATTAAGGAATGCAACCTATCCTCATAAATACCCAAAAGTCATTGTGGATCTTATGCGGGAAAAAAGAAAGATGCGGAAAAAGTGGCAGCAATCCAGATTTCCAGCAGACAAAGCCATTCTTAACAGACTTACAAAAGAACTCAGCCTAAAAATCAAGCAATTTAAAAATAATCAATTCAACTACTACCTATCTAACTTAAGTAATGATCGTGCTACCAACTATTCTCTCTGGAAATGCACACGAAACCTTAAGCGACCTTTAGTACACAAAGCTCCAATTAAAAATCTCGCTAATCAATGGGCTAAAAGCGATGAGGAAAAAGTGGAGGTCTTTTCCGAACACTTGTCAAAAGTGTCTTCCATAGACGAAAACGTTAACAATGCAGTAATCTGCCCTCCTAGGACAGAACATTCATCCTGTATTCCACCAACCACCGAGCTTGAGGTAATGATGATTATTAAAAATGAACTTAAGCTAAAAAAAACTCAGGTTATGAATTGATAAGTGCTGAAGTTTTAAAAGAAATTCCTGCAAAATGCCTTGTTAAAATTACGAATATATTTAACGCTATAATACAGATGCGAACCCTTCCATCCCTGTGGAAAGTATCTGAAATTATCATGGTACATAAGCCAGGAAAGGATATTAATGACGTAAGTGGTTACAGACCAATAGCACTTCTGCCTGTACTTTCAAAAATATTTGAAAAAGTCTTACTGAAAAGAATCCTTCCTCTGATTGAAAGTCAAAACTTAATACCTTTACATCAGTTTGGTTTTAGGTGCAATCACTCCACCATAGATCAAGTCCATAGGATTACCAATGTAATAGAAAAAGCTCTTGAGGAAAAAAAAATCTGCTCAGCTGTGTTTTTAGATGTGCCGCAGGCTTTCGATAAAGTCTGGCACTCCGGATTGCTTACCAAAGTAAAAAATATTCTCCCAACGGAGTATTATGACGTAATCTCCTCCTACTTATCTGATCGTTACTTTCGAGTAAAGCACGGTGATGCCTATAGTAAACTGCATAAAATTAACGCTGGAGTTCCGCAAGGTAGTGTCTTGGGTCCTCTCTTATATCTGATTTATACACACGACTTGCCAACGAGTGCAACGACGTTCACAGCAACTTTTGCTGATGATACTGCAGTCCTTGAAGTTGGAGAAAGCGCAGTAATAGCAGCTAATAATTTGCAAAATAGTATGGACAGTATAATTGCTTGGACAAAAAAATGGAAAATTAATCTGAATAAAGAAAAATCAGTGCATGTAAAT
>NW_024032342.1:0-10751 GCF_002237135.1 Teleopsis dalmanni | reverse complement strand
TAAAAAAAGGCAAGCAGGAAAATTGTTTAGCAAATAATTATCATGCATAAATATTTAGTATTATTAAAATTATTTTTTATTCGTTTTAAAACTAAGCTCTAAATTTCATATTTAATTTGAGAATAAAAAGTAAATAATTAAAAAAAAATATTATAAGCTTCACTCATAAATAAATAAAAACAAACGTATTAAAATTTTGTAAATTGATCAACTTGGTTAAATACGTTATACGTTTACTTGATTTACCCTGAACTGCTTGGTTGATTAGTACTTTTCGATGCTGTAAACTTGTAAGTGAAGAATTCGATGTATGATCGAATGATAGCACTTTAATGGGAATCCTTGATTGCTGGCTTTTAATTATTTAATATTAATTATAAACATAAATGATTTGTATATTATATTTAGAGTTTCAGAAAGAATTTAATTAAGTATTTTAAATAAATATCTTATAATAGTTACTTTAATGTTCTTAATTTATCTATATTTGAAGCCGAAACCTGTTAAAGCTGGTATACTGGATGATCTACTCATGCCTTCATTACTTTATATATTATTTGTTATCGTTGTTTTTATTTCTTATTTGTTAATAATTGCAATAAGTTGTTTAAGTGTTAAAATCATTATGTTGAATGCCAATTAGTTATTAGTTTTGAGAATGATAGATGTGGAGAGTTCATGTTCAGAAATATTAAATAAAAAAGTTAATCGGTTTTAGTTATATAAAATCAATAAATCAATCAATAAATTACTTTAAATAAGTAAAATACATTGATTTATAGTAGGAAGTATAATTTATATCAAATGAATAAATTAAAAATATTGAAATAAATCATAGTGTGTCATGTAACAATCTTGTACTTAGAGTTATAACTTAGCACATAATTTTCTCACGAAAACTACTAAATTATATCACGAAAGTTATGTGTCGCAAGAACATACATATAAACAAATTATATTATTGTTACGAATCATACTTTTTGTAAAATAAAAACATACTAATAAATAATTATCTGTGCAATGTTAACTATGTGATTTATTTCCAAAAAAAATAGTAATAATAAAGATATAACGATTTTTTTTTGTAATTATGATTAAAAATTTTATTTTGGAGTTGTTATTCTTCTAAATTATAGTTTAAATTTAAGAAAACATATATACAAATGTATCTTATATATAAAATTAACATTGTCAAAATGTTAGTTACCGTACTCCTCCGAAACGGCTTTACCGATTTTTACCAAATTTTATATGCGTATTCAGTAGGTTTGAGAATCGGCTACTATCTATTTTTCATACCGCTAAAGTGATTAGGGTGTCCCTATCCAGCAAAAATATCTTTATTGCTTTAACAAAAATTTTTTTATTTTTTTGACATAAATTTTTTTATATTTTTGAAAAAGAAAACTTGCTATGATATGAAAAGTTGTTGTCTATGAAAATACTGAATTCATAAAACTGCCCCCTAATTTCTGCACTATCGTTAATTCCCAAAATGCTCTCATTGACCGCGTATTTCCAGATGTACACATACAATACAATAGTACAATAATACGCGATTGGTAATTAAAAAATTGATGAAAAACATTATCGAAGCCACCATTTTGAATGGCAAGTTCCGAAACGAAAAAGTTTTATTGCCACGAATTCCAATGATTCTCACAGACATGCCAATTTAATTCAAACGCGTTCAATTTCCTATTAGATTGGCATTTGCAAAGACCATCAATAAGTCGCAAGGCCAAACGATGTCTGTTTGCGGTCTTATAAATAAAATTTCCATGTCACAATGTTAGTTACCGTACTCCTCCGAAACGGCTTTACCGATTTTTACCAAATTTTATATGCGTATTCAGTAGGTCTGAGAATCGGCTACTATCTATTTTTCATACCGCTAAAGTGATTAGGGAGTCCCTACCCAGTAAAAATATCCTTAGTGCTTAACAAAAAATTTTTTATTTTTTTGACATAAATTTTGTTTATATTTTTGAAAAAGAAAAATTTTTTCTTAATATTTTATGTAACTACGCCAACAAGTACATCGAGCATTTACATCGACTTCGTTCTTCGTCTTCGGCTTGCATGGCAGATGGAAAATGTACTAAAAATTTTTCTAAAGATTTCACTAATGATACTATAACAAATACCGACGGATATCCAATATATCGTCGAAGAAATCCCGATAATGGGGGACAATGGCGGGTGGTAACGTATTCGCCTCTGCTAAGCAAGACATACAATGCTTATATTAATGTTGAGTTTTGCAGTTCTGTGAAGAGCATCAAATATATAAGTATGTCCATAAAGGCGGTGGTATGGCTGTGTTTAGAGTAGAAAATACTAATGTAAATGCTCCTCCAATGAACAAAAACGGTGAAATTACGCTCTACCAAATTGGTCGGTACATCACCTCCAATGAAGCTGCTTGGCGTATCTTCGGCTTTCTAATTCATGAACGGGATCCAGCAGCTGTTCAGGTAGCCGTCCATCTTGAAAATGGTCAGCGTGTATTTTTCACGAACGAGACAGTGATTGATCGTGGTACAAATCCACCTAAATCTGCACTCACTGCATTTTTTGAATTGTTTAATAGTACGGATGATTTTGGTGCCTTTGCAAAAACATTACTCTATTCACAAGTACCACGCTATTTCACATGGCCTTAAACAAAAAAATGGATGCCCCGCAAGCAAGTTTCACCAGTTGATGCATGTCTCAATTTATTTAAATCAAACGCTTATTTATAGTTAATCCAAGACACACTGAGTACTTTTATCTTCGACTGTTGTTGGTTAATGTTACTGGCCCATTATCATTATTATTATTTACAGTCAATCCAAGACAATTTAAATTTGAAGATACAACAGTTGTTGCCAGGGAACTTGGTATCATAAAATCTATTGATTTTAAATTAATAATTTAATAAATAAACTATAATAACTTAAAAATAATATTGTTTGGCGTTTGTTATTTTTATTATCCTTTTCGTTCATAGCGCTCCATGCCTATTTCATGCATATACCACATACTTACACACTTATAATAAGTAAGTTACTTTTTGTCTACACTAGAATTTATCTAGAAACTAGAAATAATTTATAAGGCAAAACAGCGTTTGTCGGGTTATCTAGTATATATATATATAACAGGGAAAAATCAAACAACTTACAAAACTAAATATACATATTACTAATTATAAATACTAATTATAATTAATTAATTATAATAAATAAATCAATAATTTGCATGCCCGATGCTGTTGAACGGCCACTTATATTTCGCCTGTAGGATCAAATTTTCAATATGTATTATTTTTTGAATTCAGTAAAAATAAAACTGTAAACAACTTGATTGAATTAAAATTGATTGAATTAAAAATATGTAATTTACATGACGACCTTGATTTTTTAACAATATTGACCATGAAATTACGAGACTTTATTTACATCCATAATCTCTTGATGTAAACAAAGTCCCGCAAACAGAGTGACAAAAAAATTCCTTCCCTCTCTTGTCCTGTTTACAGTTACAACATGCGTACGGTTGTAGTCATAGACGAAAAAACCAAAACCAAACATGATTTGAAGCGCACAGGGTCATCCATTAAATAAGATGGATTTTATTAATAATATATTATTATTATTTCTTTTATATGTTTATTGTGTTTTTAAATAATTATTGAATACATAATATTTTAATGTATGTTTTATATGTTTATTGTGTTTTTATATTATTTATTTGTGTAATGTTTTTATACCTTATTTATGTAAATACATATGTATGTAAAACAAAAGTTGTATTTGTTATATTTACTTTATTTGTAAAACCGCTAATGTAGAATATTAGCACGTTAAATAATAACTGAAATCAAAAGTAATGATGTGTGCAAAGTAATGATGTGTCATCTAAGTATTATTAAATAAACTAATATCGGTAGAAATTAATTGAAGACTGAACAATATTATTTACATATGTAATTTATACCCATCATCAGTATTCAATATTTTTTATTAGTCAAACATACATGCATATATCCTTCAAACTGAAACTGAAGCTGAATTTTTTAACAAATTTCATTTCATCATTATTGCAATTATTAACAAAATTTGAAGTTAATAGGGTCATCTATTAAAGAATATGGATTTTGACTAAAAAATTTATTAAATAAAATATATATACATATGTATGTATTTTACATGACGACTTTGATTTTTTTAACAATATTGACCATGAAATTACGGGACTTTATTTACATCAATAATCTTGTGATTTAAACAAAGTCCCGCAAGCAGAGTGACAAAAAAATTTAACAAAACAAATTTCTAATTGTTGTTCGCATTGCAGTGAAATTTAATAAAAATAACTGCATAACACAAAAAATGCGTGTGCAATATTTTCCTTAAATTTGTTTATACACGCCAACAAAAGAAATAGTTACTACAAATTTAACAAATTTTTGCTAGTAACAAAAAAATAATCAATACTAAATTGTTCTTATATTCTTCATTTTATTTATTCTACTCTAAATGATTTTGTATGAAAGAGTATGTGAGGCAATATTTCTGAAAATGATGCATGGCTTTGTTTTTGTATATTTTTCCTAAAATATTTCCTAAAATATTTTTCCTGAAATATTCATATATACTTATGGTATGTACATACATATATGAATCACAAAAAATCACGTTTGACTGATTTGTTTAGAAAAATGAATAAGGATAATAATGGTTTAATACCACGTGCCGAATTCATATATGGAATAATAAGTACGATTATTTATATAATGTAGAATAACTAAATAATGTAGAATACCTATTATTTATTTTTTAAAGAATTTGACACTTCTCGAATGGAAATGGGTGCAGTGGCAGATCTTTTTGATCGTAATGGTGGAGACCCGATTGGCAAGAACGCAAACCAGCAACTGATTCAGATAAAATACATGATGAAGTTAAACGCCTTGTTATCCTTTGCACATGTCGACAAAAATTTCGCGTATTTCAAGTTGGCAAAGGGAAATATAGGGTTCGTAAAATACTAATTATCGGATCTTAAAGCTTAATACTCCATCTTCTATTTAAAACAATATTATTTTTGTATAAAACAGTTTGGCGACTCGACTCTCAAAAATTACGAATATTGCGAATATTGCGTAGCACAGTTATGGTTCGTGTAGGTGGCGGCTGGCTTGCACTTGATGAGTTCTTATAAAAAAATTTTCCTTGTCGCGGTAAGTAAATAGTTAAGAATTTTGTACTTTCTCATATTGAATAAACATAATTAAAATATTCATATGCTTATAATTAAAACATTTCTTTAGCGTAATATAACATTATTATTACATTTACATAACAAGCATAACATGCTTTCATAGTAAAATTGTACATTGTTCATTTCATAAATCATTTTAGCTGGTTTTAATGACTCGAGTGTTTTATTACAACTCTGCTCTACATAATCTATTTAATCATCCATACGTCAGTGAAAATACATATATATATATATATATATATATATATATATATATATATATATATATAGAAAGATGTGTTTTTGTTACACCACTTATAACTCAAGAACGGCTGAACCGATTTAGCTGAAAATTGGCAGGGAGGTAGTTTAAGGCCAGGAGAAGGATATAGGCTGAACCGATTTAGCTGAAAATTGGCAGGGAGGTAGTTTAAGGCCAGGAGAAGGACATAGGATACCTGTTTATCCCGTTCACGACAAAGTAGGTTTTGAAATGATCAAATTTTTGATATAAGAAAATATTTTATTAAAATTTAACAGATAGAAATATAACTTAGTTAGAACTATTTATTTCTTTGGGAAGATTGAGTTCTTTGGAAGTTCATATATATATTGTAATACTTTAATTTGAAAGAATAATACATAAATTAATACTTAATGTTGTACTAATTACTGTTATAATAATTAGTAAAAATATTTACTTTGTATTTATTGCACTTATTATTAATGCAATAATAAATATAAGTAAGAACAATATCACACGCATAAGCTATAAATATAAGTACTTTTAATGCTTATATATTTAATCAGTAAGCAGAAGATAACTCCTACTCCTACTCATGTTTGTATTCCTTGCATTCAATTTCCATAAATTACAATGATTCTTCACTTTCATATGAAATAAAATGTTCTTCAGATTCCTGTTCTTCATTTAATTCATTGATTAATTCCAAAATTTTCATTTTTAAGAATCTTTTGCGTTTTGCATTTAGAGGCGATATGTCTGGCAAGATACCCATGAAAAAGCTTTGAAAACCATTATCGTCAATTATACGTGGCATGTTCACGGGTCGGAAGACCATCTGCGTTGTTTGTTTTTGCGCCTGATAATAAATCAAAAAATGTCGTGTATCACAAGGTACTTAAATGAAGAGCAACCTACATTGTGACCGAAAAGTTTCCGGTCATAAATAAATAAAACGCAAAATTCTTAATCTTCATCAATATTTATTTTATCTCCTTCAAAATTGCTCCATTAAAGCGATAACAATGGCAACGTTCTTCCAATCATCAAAACATTTTTTATAGGCGCTTTCCGGTATGGCTTTGAGTTCCCTCTGCGAATTCTGTTTTACGTCTTCTATGGATTCAAAACGCGTTCCTCTGAGTGGTAATTTGAGGTTGGGAAACAGGAAAAAGTCACACGGTGCAAGATCAGGTGAATACGGTGGCTGTTCGATGGTATTTATTGAATGTTTGGCCTTAAAATCGTTGATAATGTTGAACAAATTGAGGTGAATCGGAACAAGCCGGGCGTTGACACGTCGCATACACAAATTGTCCACCAAAATCAAACGAGCCATCTCACGACCGATGCCTAGCTCTCGTGCTATCTCTCTAACACTCACATGAGGATTTTTGAACACGATTTCCTTTGCCTTTTCAATGTTTTCGTCGGTGGTAGAGGTCGAAGGTCGTCCAGAACGCGGCATGTCTTCGACGGTCGTACGACAGTCCTGAAAGGCTTTGTACCACTCATAAACTTGAGTTTTCGATAAAACTGATTCCCCATAAGCCTTTTGTAGCATTCGCAACGATTCTGCACACGAAATTTCGTTCGAAAAACAAAATTTGATGCAAACTCTTTGTTCAATATTTTTTTCCATTGTTTTTTTCGCAACGCACTACTGAGGTGAACTGGTTTCAACAGCTGCCGTAAACGAACTGTCCGACAGATCGCGCTATTTTTGCATAGTAATTAAGGGACAGTGTGCCAACTACATAAACTTAAAATATCGAAAAATATACAGCGCGCGAATTTTAAATGAGAACCTCCGAAAACCTTTCGGTCACAATGTACTTTTCGCTTTTTTAAAACTTAAACCATGTAAATATGTATTTAAAAACATAAATATTTGAAAAATTGTAAACAAAAATTCTAAATAAACCAAACCACAAATTTATTGACAAATTTTATCACTTTTAAAACATTTGGCAAAACAATAAAATATTTCCCAATACTCACATTAAATCCGCGTCCAATTTCCACATCCGCATCCAAAGGCAGCGAGAATAAACGTTTCGAAACAATAAAACTATTTGTCCAGGAGCAGTCGACGAAAACTGAAATAAAATCTCCATTTTGTATGCTGAAACGTGAAACAAAAGAAAATATTAAAAAATACATTTTTGCCAGAAGCTATAAAAAAGTATCTCAGCACACAATAAGTATCTCACCACGTTAACAAAATTAAAAAGAAAAAGGTTGAGGATTATTTATTAAATAAAAAGACAAAAGTGAGCATTTTTGTTGAAACTACTAATGGTATTTTATGACATTATAAAAAAAAAGAATATTATTTTTTAACCATTTATTATTTATATATCCAAGGTATTCAATTAATTTAATTCGAACTTGCATTAAAAGATCATGTCTGAAGCAACTCACGATATAGACACATACAAAAAGGATCTTTTCTTAGCAACATGTGACAAGTATAGTTCATTTGACAATGGCAATATGAACACATTTTATTTGACATTAAGAATTAATCTTAAGATTTAATCTCTTAACAAAAAAAACCAAATATTTTTCTAACTCCCACTGTCATATTTTGTAACCCAATCGAACATTTTAAGAATAATCTAAAATTTGTATACCTAGAAGTGTTAGTAGACAATTATATGATTCATGAATAGATATAGCGAATCAAGCACACTTTATTTGGCCAGTCATATAAAACAGCTGTTCCTTTCAGAGTAATCTTGCTAATCTGGTAAAATATCTAGAGTGTTTTAAATTAATCTCAACTGTTACATATTTGCCTCAAGATTTACCAATCGTGTATTTACTCTTTTCATTGGTTCAGAGCCCTTCTGCGTCGTAACAAATAGTTTCACAAATAACTTAATATGTGAACGGGAGAAATAAAATCTACTTGAACACTGGAAAGCCCAATCAGGCATTGGGTAATCAAGAAGATTCATTGATCGTGTACACCTCAGTAGTTGACGCAATGCTTAACTTTCGCAGAAATAATATTAAACTCTACACTGAACTTCTTACATGAAGAATTTAGGTGCAGTAGAAAGTGATTTCTATCGACTCTGTCATGAGGAGAAGGAAAGTATAGAATTTATTCTATGCAACTGCCCAGCGGCGGCAAGACTAGACTTGACTACCTTGGAAGCGGAATCTTAGTCTCAAATCAAATAGCAGTTACGAGATTTATTAATATTGGGTTGTTGAATTGTTTTAGTTGGGTCTTTAGTGGTATAACATTACTTTTAGGTCGGCGTGCATTCATAGCCTATTATTCAATAGCAATAATGCAGTGCCTTTAACGTGATCCTTATAGCAACTTATAATAAATCGATTTACATTCACTTTACCTCCTCTTATACATTTGTACCAACGTTTTATCATTAGGAACAGAATATTATAGTTTCTACTATATATGCAAATTACAAAGATATGTAGCTATATTCTAATTGAGTTGATTCAAATATTATTGAATTGAACGCTGATTTTTGATAAAAAGTAAAAATCACTCAATTTTCAATACTTTCCATATTGTTTAAGTTTTGAGTTTTAGATCTCATGAATTATGAGTATTATCTTTTCAACAGAGAACCTTACAAAACGAGGTTCATTTATTAAGCAACCGTTAATGTGCCGTTAATGAAACTACACTGAAGGAACGGATTTGAGAAGCTGCGGGTGTTACTGCACATTAAACTACCATAAGACGTGAATCAGATTAATTACTAGTTCATCGCGTTGTTATTGTTTTGCGAGTAAGTGAATCAGATCATTATTTGCTGAAACGCAGCTAATAAATGAATTACAAATGTGTCAAAACGAATCATTAAAAAAATTTCCGAATGCTTTATGGTACGTAGGGTGTACAGATATTCATAAGCAGAGGAATTAAAACTATAATAATATATAACTTAGTGTTCACAATGACTAAACTTTACCAAAATCTTTATATTTTAATTAAAAGATACTATATTTTAGAATTTTGTCAGCAAAGAAAAATTTGTATGTATTAGTCAAAACGTAAGGGTATATGCAGAAAACTTGCTAAAGTCTAGCCAGTGTAGACGTAGTGCGCGATACACAGGTTTATTTAACAAATATGTTATGAAATTCTTTTCTCATAAATCTGTAAAATTAAACCAACCTGTTAATAGATGCAAACATATGGATATATAATAAATCAGTAAAATAATATTGAGGTACACGTATGATAGCTAAGAAAAAAAGAAATCTAAAGTATCCAATAAAATTCAGAAGATCCATTATCATTAACAGAACAAAAAGAGCTATAAGAAACTAGGTATATCCCTGAAACAATATGAACAGTAAATATGTTAGTAAAAGTTATAGAATAAATAACAGTAGAACTGCTATTACTAAATTTGTTTTTATTATTCCAAAGTTTTATATATGATTATATCTATACAATCACACTTATTTATGAAATTTATTACTTAAATTAACTTGTAATAAATTTTAATTTTAAATCCCTAGTCCCTAGTCCCTAACCTTACTGTCTCCAATATCAAAGCAGTGTCATCCCATACCACAAATAGGAAACACTAACAGCAAAACAATTTAATTTAAAAATATTAAAATTCCAAAATACAGCAATTTTTGTCTATGCTACTCACCTGATGGCTACTTGATGCCAGCGATAATCGTATAAATTGAATTTCACAGGTAGCATTTCGGTGGTGTTATCACGTTCCAAATATAGACGCAAACCGTCCTTGCACGACTCCAAGTATAAATTGTGTGTTGTGTTGCGTATGGAAAAAATTGTTGCTGTGGTCTTGCTGTCGTTCTGTGAGAAAAAAATAAATTTAAATAAAAAATAAATTTGCATACACAAAAATACATAACAAAAAGCGCTTTGAAACCTTCCTCAAACAAAAGAATTATGCTTGTAATATACAAAAATGACAGGATATATTTTAATTTTTTGCAGAAGCAATCAGTTTGGATTTTTATTGTACGCAGAATTAATGCTTGATTTTTGTTTCCGTTGAGGAAAACAATTTTAATTTTTTTTATGAAACTTTTTCTATATTTTTTATATATTTTTTATGTACTTTTATTTCTGTTAATGGAAAATATTTTAATTGGTTTTCATTGTCAGCCGCTTTTATTACTGTTGAGATTCTCGACAGAGCCGCCTGATATTTTCGGGACGCAGCCTTGCTCGGGCTCTACTTATTTATGTAAATTAAAACTGTTTTAACAGCTTTCGTTGTAA
>NW_024032341.1:0-10753 GCF_002237135.1 Teleopsis dalmanni | reverse complement strand
ATATATATATATACAGTGGCTCACAGCTTATTTCGTGCAAGCAATATTTTTGTAGATTTAGTCGTGAAAATCCAAAATTTTGTTCAAAATAAAAAATTTTAAATATGCAACTTTAAAGAATGTTTAGTTTTTATTATAAAACAAAAAAAAATTTAGCAAAAATATCAATATTCAAGAAGTTAAGTGAACAAAAACAAACATACACCAAATTCTGACCTCACAGCTTATTTCGTGCAATACATTTTTTTTAGAAAATTAATAATTTTTGGCATAAAAAAGTGAATTTTAGTATTTAGTGGGATAGTCCTTTTGTTTAATTACTGCCTCTAACCTTGAACGCATTGAAATAACTAATTTTTTGAGTATATTCCACTGACATTTTTTGCCATTCCAATTTCAAAGCAGCTTTCATACTTTCCTTGCTATAAATGTTATGTTTTCTTATGTTAGTTTCCAGAATATGCCATAAATTTGCTATGACACTAAAGTCAGGTGATTGGGGAGGTGTTTGGATGATGTGTGGACAATTCCCAACAAGCCAAGACTGCACAAGACCCGACTTGTGCTTCAGATCGTTATCCTGGTAAAAACAGAAATTGTTAATTATGTCTAAATATTCGGCACTTTTATGCAAATTTTGCTTTAATATATTAAGATACACTTCTTTATCCATTGTTGATTCTATAAATTGTAGATTACCTACTCCTGCCGCTGATTTACACCCCAATACTATATTAAGTGTTATATATGTATATATAAATATATTGTTTATTGTTTGTGGACTTAGAAACTATTTTATCTATTTTGATAAAATAGTTATAGGATGTTACTTTACTAGATATTATGACTTTAGTTGGGGTTGTAGTTCTACAGATGAGGAGAAAACTATACTCCACCTCATGTGTTAGTGTCCATCATTAACAAGAAAAATATTCAAAACCTGCAGCTAACATCCTGAAAAGTAAGGGACTTAGCCAAGTTTTAGACTTGACAGCTTGGTTTACATTCACATGAATTATTCGTGTGTTGGCTACAGTAGTCCTTTTCGAGGTTATTCTGTTCTATGTATGAGTACCGCTAATCTGTAGTAAAATGTGGTAACGAAAAACGCCGACACTCCAACCTCCAACATGTAAGTATATACCTATATCTATATACAATATTTATATATTATTATTAATATTCTTATTATATAGATCCTTTATGTATTTTTTGTTCGGATTATTTTTGAGGTCTCGAAGGATGTCATTCGACCTAATGTACATAAAGTTATATACACATATATATTTTTTTTTAATATCGTCGATGTTTCTAAATTTTTGATATACAATATTTATATATTATTATATAGATTGATACAACTAAGTAATGAAGAAATTACTTTATAGCTCTTAGGTGCTTACGTTGTGTGAAGAAAAACGGGTATATTGCCTACAATAAAAGATTCAGAAAAAGAAGAAGAAACATGCCATCATTATTTTTATTATAATTGAAAATATTATTAAATTTAAATAGGCTTTCCTGAACAAAATAATAAAAATTATTATTATGTTGAGGCTACAGGACTCACTGAACTTGAGGACTTTTACTCTCTATTAACTGCGAGGTTTCTCCATAACCCCTCTCTACGCCTTGACTGGATTATTGTTTATAACTTTGTCAGTTTATGCAAACCTAGAGAAACTTGTAAGTATTCTGAGATTCGATAACGCGATGTTGGTAAGCCTGTCAGTTTTCGTTAATAATTTCAGGACTCTATCCTTTATGTATTTTTTGTTCAGATTATTTTTGAGGTCCCGAAGGATGTCATTCGACCTAATGTACATAAAGTTATGTACATATATATATTTTTTATTTTATATCGTCGATGTTTCTAAATTTTTTCACGTCTTTCTATGGATGGGCTGGTTTAATAACAATAAAACCCGGCTTTTAATAATGATTTTTATATACTATATATGGTACAATATTTACATACATTTTTTGCTTTATTGAGAATAATTTAAATTAAAATTATTTTAAAAATCTACATACATACATACATATAAATATGATTCTTTATTAACGTTAAATTCTTTTGACATTTCAAAAAAAATTAATTAACATAAGTTATATATAATTGTTTACCCAAACGTATGGTGTGGAAGACCATATATAGTTTTAATTTACATACATACATTCTATATAAAATATAACTAGCACTTTTACTACAAGTTAAAAAATTAACATAATTAAAATTTAAGTGCATTTTCTAAATAGTAGACCTCATCTAAGATATTACCTACAGTTCCCATATCTTTGTAATACACACAAATAGTAGTTTTATCAAAATACATATGTACATATCTGGCGTATATTTACCCTTATAAGTTACTATATGTATATTAAATGTATTTATTATAATTTTTGTCCTGAAAGAGAACTACACGCTTTAAAGAAGTATTGAAGACTTAATTGTCTCCGCATATTTACTAACATGCAACCAACAAACAAACCATTCAGACATCTGTCTGTCCGCTTAAAGTTGATTATGTTGCTGCTGCTGCTATTATTTTGCTGTCGTTGTTGTTGTTGTTGTTGTTGTTGTTGTTGTTGCCAATATAGCTGCTGATATGAAAGTTGTTGTTTTGTTTTATTTTAAAATTTAATATGTATGTACATACATGTGTTTATAAACAGCGAAACATATAAATTTGTAGTAAGTTTTGCGTGTGGTCCTTAATTTATCTTCTGGGTGGTCCATTCGAATTTGGGCCAATGTGTGTGGTCTGAGCTGTCATACAGTTTTTTCTACATACGATGGTTGCTTGTTTATAGGACTCAGCTCATACGACGTTCTGTCTTATATGATAATTTAAATTTTTTTTTTATTTTTATTTAAGTTGTTTTTCGATTTGACTGTTGTCATCATTATGCCCGCTCTATTCGAAGTTCGCATTTATGCTAACATAATCTTTACAATTATTTTATTATGTTTAGCTGGCTCTTGTTATGTTTGGATGTATATATTTCGACTGAAGAAACATTTCTGTTAGTGTTTGAAAAGAGTTTATTTCACAATCAAAGTAAAAAAGTATCTTTTAAAGTTATGGAATTTGAAATGTGTTTACATATTGGATGACATGAATAATTATATTATGTAATAAACATTTTATTGCATCAGTACTTTTAAGATCAGTTATCTACAACTCTTAATAGTAGATATAGTAATTAATATATTAAATATTATATTTAATGCATAATATTATCATAAGAAATTATTTATTAATTTATTGCTTACCTGTACAAAGTGTAATCAGTAGGTAAAAAGACTTTTCAATTTCTTCAAAACATGTTTATTTAAACTTTAATAGTCATACTGTTCAAAGGGGAAACAGTACTATTCATACAATCCCCCTTTCAGAACACTGTAGGTTAAAATTTCACTTTACAAAACTGGGAACTTACTCTAATGAAACTTGTACGATTTGTAGGGAAGAGAATGAGACCTCAAAATGCGTGTTAGGAATTTGGTCGGCACTGATGCATAAACGAAAGCAGTACCTACGTAGGCATCGAATGAAGAAATAAAACTCTGTAATGCAGATTCAATATTACAATTTATAGGAGAAGTATGATCTTTGAATAATATTCTAAGTCAACGAATATCTGAATGCCACAGTAGATCTACAGGTCGTAGTGCAGATTCCTTAAACACAATAATATTATAATAATACCCCTTTGATATCTGCACATTTGCCATTGTATTTTCCAGTTTGAGAAACATTGTTAAAACGTCTTTTAAGGTCACTCTATGATTTCTAATAGTGTTTCTATGATTTGAAAAAACACTCTAAGCCCATAAAGGGGGCAGAATAGATCTATAAGTCGCAGTACAAATTGCCAAAACAACGACAATAATTCATCCCTCTTTGATATTATGCACATTTGCTACTCTATTTTTCAGTTTTTGAAACACTTTTGGAAAGTCTTTTTAGGTATGACTTCGATCAATGCTTTAGGTTTTACCTATATTATCTATATTGTTGCAAAACTTTGTCCTTTGATGATCTTTTTGAATTTGAGTTTGAATGATATAACTATACAGTTCAAGGTGAGAACTGTTGGATAAACACAGCGGTTTATATATATACATTTGTACGTTGTCGTGGTGCAATATCTAAAGTTCTAATATTTTCTATCAAATATTAAAATTGTGTAAAACTTGTAGGTAGTTTCCCTCATTGACAGCACAATTAATCAATGAAAATTTGTAAGGAACTATACCATTCAAGGCAACCAAAATGATTAAAAGAACTTTGATATTTTACCGGAGTGTAAAAATATCAAAATATCGAAATCTCTATTGATTTCGTTTGAACCTTTATTTCCATATCATAACTATTTCAATATCAATATTCTAGTAGCAAGTCTGAATTGACAAAGACATCATTAAGCAACGATGATCTATAATACATTAAGGCTCATTTTCTCTGCAAACATGATTTTTATGCGGAAAATATCACTAGACATCGCCTGAGTGCCTTTGGTTTAAGTTTCTTTTGATTTAATAAAAAAAACAGTTCGAAATGTTGGATTACACTTTTATAATAGCAGGACTTGAACAGAAAAGTGATCAAATAATCCAATAATTTATATCAATTTAGACTTGGGAACATATCAGCAATTTTGTTTGATTTAACTATGTTTATGCATATCTGTTTTATATAATCTAATAAATAGTATCATTAACTATTTAATTATGCATATTTGGCCAAAATGTTACCTCTCCGTTTCAAGGAGTTTGCATAACATGTTGCCAGAGAAATGAACGACCTGTCAGTCTAAGTTTTCGTTGTGTATATTCTCTCCTAATATGAAACGGTATCGTTGTCCCTAAATTATATGATTTGCATTCCATATACAATTTTTTATGGAATATGAACAAAAGTAGAAAATGATACAATTTAAGGAAAGGTAGTGTCATTAGTTACCTATAGGGTATTTACAGAATACAAATGACCAACACAAAGTTAGTATGGATACTAGCACAATTTTATTTCAATATTTATTTGCTTTTTCTCGGTAATTATGAATATTATTTTAAGTCATCAGTGGCGTCTAAAAGACGCCAAAATATATAATTAAGAGCCGAAATAAGAAGCTGAAGGAGGAACTAAAAGCCTAAACTTCTGTTGTCTTTGGGCACATTGCACGTACAAATGAGTGGAAAAAAGTTAATCATTTGTGCGGTAGGTAAGAAAGGGACTTTTGAATTTATATTGAAAAAAATGTCGTTAAATTTTATTTTCAGTTTTGTTCAGAATTTGTATTCATTATAATTAAAGCTTTCGGCACTTGCAAAATTTTAATTATGTTATTTTTATGAAAAACAAAATAGAATTAAGTCGAAAAAAAAAAAAAATTGTACATGTTTTGGGTTTTAACTATTCTCTGTTAACGTTTACAGCATTATGTTATGTTAGCAATATCAGATAATAACAGTAAAATTTTATTTAATTTTGTTTTTTATACTTTAATGATATTTGATAAAATCAAATATTTTTTATTTAAAAATATGTGAATTTTCTTCAAGAATATTTAATTAAGGTTCTTAAGCTAAGCAGTTAGAGAAATAGTTTCGTAGTTTAAAATAAATTAATATAAACGGATTGGAACCACAAATTCATGCCATTATGAAAAGACTTATTTAAGGAGAGTTTCCATTATGTCTAATGTAAAATTATCCAAAATATTTTAGTGAGATTTGAACCCCAAAAGCGCATATATGTATGTACATACATATTTAAGGAGATGCCTAGAAATACTTACGGAAATTTTATGAGAATGAAGCTGCATGAGGGTGTGAAAAAAATATGAAAATTGTATTCACAATGCATTTTATATAAAAAGTTTATGGAATAATTAATTTAAAAATGCGTTTAATAGATACCGCCACTTTTTTTGTAAAGCCTAGTCATAAATTTTAAACATTTTTAACAAGTAATTTTATGTAAATTTTTCTCACGAATTGGATGTTGGTACTAGGTTTAAGTTGATAGCACTGTTTCGCCTTACAAAGGTTTTAAAAAAAATATTAGGGATATTTACTATTACAAGAAAGAGCTTGATAATCAAATAACATAGTAAAAGGGTGAAGCAGCAACAAAAAACTCACCCAACAAAAAAACGTTTGTCAACAGGACTTTTCTTTGAATAACTTTAGTTTTACACATTTACTATATTTTTAATCCTGTCAACTTTCTTAGCACACGAAAAAACCTTTAATCCAAAAATGTATTTATTCTAAGCTTTTAATTTGGGAAATATTCTACATTTGTTCATATTTATAGCAATCAGCTAATTGGAAAATTATCTATATTTGCTTACATTTACCATATAGCAATGAGGTGATCGAGCTATTTTGGTATATCTTTTTTAAATATAAGTAAAATTGTTAAGAATTTAATTGAATAATAATAAAATAATAATAAATGTTATATTCAATAAAATTAGTTGACATTTTATTAATCATTTTAGTTTAGATTTTATTAAATACTTACTTCCTCAGTGCCTTTTTTACAGCTCAGTTCTTGTTTGTTTACAATTTACATATAAAACATACTTCAAATTTTGGATTTTTCCCTTCTCCCTTTCCCTTAAATGAGATAACTTGTTGATAATGAGATCATTAATATAAAGACACTTTGTGTGGTAATACTATGTTTAGACAGTCAAATTTCCTTTATTTCGTTAAAATGAAATTAAGTTAATTTGGAAAGTGTTCATACTTAACCAAATTAAGGAAATCATATGTTTTTTGTTTTCAAATGTGATGTTAAAAATCACATATTCAAAACACCATTTGTATCTGCGAAATTTTAAAAGTTGATTATTATAACGAAATAAACAAAAACGGTGAACTTTGTTTATTTCGTTCTACGCAGGTGTGGTGGGTTATGCATTTCGCTTTGAATTAATTTCTTACGTTACCCACCGTCTAACTGAGCCTTTACTTGTGATTAACTATTCTTGTAACTGCAATGTATTCATTTAAAAATTATTCTATAAATAACCAAAATGAGATATGTATAAAATCAAAATAAAATTATGGTTAGGCATGTGAACAAGGTTTCGAAGAAACGAGTCGAATGTTAAAATTCAAAACCATTGTAAAAACTATTTTTCTGTTGTATAAACACAATATAAATAAAAGTACTAATATTAAGTATAGAAAATAATAATAGGTCTGTTCCACGAGCTACTCATAGTAAAACATGAGTAAAACAGAAGTAAAATTTACACAAAAATACTTGAAAATTTGCTGGTGGAATATGTACTTGTGTATACACAGCGTTTACTCAAAGTTACTATGAGTAGCTCGTGGAACAGACCTAATATATCGCTTATTTAAACGCTTCCTGTGAATTTGATTAATAAAAAATTTTTTAGTTTTTTTTAAGGTACATTTTTCAAAGGTATATAATTATTTACATATATCTATTATATAAATTTGATAATAATCTAAAGTAAGTCGTTATAACATTTCTTCTCAAAAAATTTTGACACGTAGTTAAGATAAAACAAATTTAAAATATTAGTTATTGTGAATTCAAACATATAAAATTCATAATAGCAAACGTCGCTGTTGTGATATCTGAAATAAGAGATATCAACAATTTTTTGTTCTTCTGTTAACAAGTAATTGCAGTTCGACAAAAATAATTTATTTTTGATCAAACAAAAATTTTCGAGCATTGTAAACATTTCTTTTTTATAAACTCCCACGTAACTGTAACAAAAAATTTTCTACAAAAATGTCAAGTTAAAATTCATAAATACAAATAACTATAATGTAAACATAAATTTAGTAAATGCGTTGAAATATAACTCATTTTGTAGTGATGGTACGGATTGGTTAATTGTTTTATTTTAATATACCTTTTTCAATTTGATGGTTTTTTAAATACGATACTGTGAATTTTTAATTTTAGTAAATGTCAATTTGACAGTTCTTCCGTTTCTGTTAATAACACATCCACACATTTTGTAACCCTATTCACTCAAAATTTGTTTAAATTTCCATTTGATTATCTGAATATATAATGCCGCCGAAAAAAGTCGCAGCACCTAGTAAGAAAACTGAACAAAAAAAAAAGGAAAAAATCATTGAGGTAAGCGGAAGGAGACGCAAGTATACTTACATGGCTAGTGCTCTCCAATGCAATTCCTAACCTCAATTAGGAAAGATTTACATTTTATGCTTTGTTATAACTGACCCTTAGGATAAAACATTTGGTCTTAAAAATAAGAAGGGATCCAAGCAACAAAAATTTATACAGCAAGTACAAAAACAAGTACAGAGTGGTGGACATCATCCCCGGCAGGATGGCGATAAACGTAAAGAAGAGAAAGATAAGAAATTGGCTGATCAAAAAGAGCTTGCTATGATATTTAAACCTGTACAATCGCAAAAAGTTGAAAAAGGTACTGACCCCAAATCGGTTGTATGCGCATTTTTCAAACAAGGCACTTGCACAAAAGGAGATAAATGTAAATTTTCTCATGACTTATCGATAGAAAACAAGGTAATATTTGAATATTAACAGACAAAATTTAAATTAATATATATATGTTTTTCATTAAGGTTGAAAAACGTTCCATATATGTAGATATGCGAGATGCGGAGGATGATATGCAGAATTGGGACGACGCTAAATTAAAGGAAGTTGTAGACACAAAACACGCCGGTGAAAAGAAAAGACCTACTACTGATATTGTAAGCTTTAGTCAGTTACATTTATTTAAATACTCTGAAAATTATTTAGAATATTTTTTTCAGATATGTAAATATTTTATTGAAGCAGTGGAAAAATCAAAATATGGTTGGTTTTGGGAGTGCCCGAATGGCGAAAAATGTATTTATCGTCATGCCCTACCTCAAGGCTATGTGCTAAAAAGAGATAAAAAGAAGGAAGATAAGCCAACAGAAATATCCTTGGTCGATTTAATTGAGAAAGAACGTGCAGCACTTGGACCTAATCAAACGAAAGTTACCTTAGAATCGTTCTTGGCGTGGAAAAAGCGAAAACTGCAAGAGAAAAAAGAAAAATTGGCAGCGGAAGAGGAGCGCAAAAAGAGCGATTACAGCAAAGGCAAACAATTTGGTATTTCTGGACGTGAAATGTTTAGCTTTAATCCAGATTTGGTGGACGATGGTCCAATGGAAGACGGTGATACAGCGTTTGATAATTATCAACGCGAGGATGACGATGACGATAACATTGTAGAGTTTAAAGAATTGGATTTATCGGAACTTGCATTGGCTGCTCAAGAAGTAGATGGCACAGGAACCATAGCGTCAACATCCCGGCTCAAAGATCAATACGACGAGGCGGCAGCAAATAATTCGTCATTGTCTGATGCAGCTTGTGGTACTACGGAAGCAATAGATAATGCCGAACCAATAAATAAAGAACTTTTTATGGACTTAGTAGACGAGCTCGATGATTTAGATATTGATGGTGATGATGATGATGACGACGATGAAGACTAAAATTAATTGTTACATTCTCTACGTTTGTTACATTACAGGTAAAAAAAATTCTATAGCATAAAGAATAAAAACAGTTTGCTTATATATTTTAAAACACATCATTGTTGAAAATTATTTAATAAAGAAGTTTCGAAGTCTTGCAATTTTATTCAGTGTGTATACGTGAAACTGGATTTTGTTCTGTTAACAAAAGCAATTTAAGTAATCAATGTGATTACTAACCGGCGTCCATTCTTTATGTAGTTTTTACCAAAAATTTTGTGGTAAAATTCCAGTTGGTGTTGGAAATACTCCTTTCATTAAACAGTTATCCAACATAAGTTCTAAACGGGTAGTTGCTCCTCCACTATCGATTTCTTTTACTTTTGGAATATATGATTGCCTTATGAAAACAAGAAGTTTGACAAATTGTTTGCCGTAAGTTGCGTATAGATACGGTGAAACGACGTGTAATACCTCAGAAAGCACTGTCGTACAAATATCTGGCATTGGTTCAAGATTTACCAAGTTTGACAACCAAATCCAGCACTGATCGATACTGAAAGGGTGTGAATGACCATCTGCTTGACGACCATTAGTTATCATTATAGCTGAAAACAGTCGAGCGAAACCGGCATGCCGTTGCAAAAATAGATCTTGCTTTTCTATCACACCATCCTTAAATGTGTAACCAAGTACTTTAAAGTAGTCTTCAACGGACTGTTGTGGTTGCTGTGGTATATAATATGGTACTAAGTAGGGCGATTCTTTAAACAAGTAGGCTAGGAAAAGAATTCCGAAATCTGGTATTAATTTCCATAAGGATATGGCAACTGACGCTACTGGAAATGCTGCTGGCGCGCTGCTTGCAATTTGCGAATCACCTTGTTTGACCATTTTTTTTGTCATTAAAAGCATACAATAATCACGTCCCAGTGGATGATCGTTGACTGATATTATACCATCCGGAACTTTTGTGGGTTGACCGCTTATAAAATTGTAAAGCTTTTCAAATTTATCCTATAAATAGAAACAAGTATTAACTTAAATGAATGCGATTGTACAACAAATTTTTATTTATTACTCTTAGATGTTGAGGACTAACTGCTGCTATAGCATTAATTGGTATGTTAATAACTTTTTGACAGGCAGCTCGATATTTCTTCAGAGATTCATCATTCTGCAGTGGTTTCACCCTTTCCACTTTTGCTTGATAGAAAGCGTTAATTTTGTTGTAAA
>NW_024032340.1:0-10754 GCF_002237135.1 Teleopsis dalmanni | reverse complement strand
ACCATTACAAATTTTTTCCTGCATTGAACTGCTGATAGCTTGTGCAGCTTTTCCAATTTGATTCTCAATGTAAGTATCAATAAAGTGACATAAATTTCCTTTTAGCTAAAAATATATATAAAATATTTAATAATTAATTATATTTAACTATAATTGTGCGCATTGTATATACCTCAGATTCTGGCTGTTCAGTTGGCAGTTGTGTCAGTACATGTTTAATATGCTTATAGGCATTCGTAACGGAAACTGCTAGTGGACGACATTTTTGTAAGTGTTCCACACAATTTTTGATAAAAACTTCCAAGCTGCGTGAAAATTCTTTCTTAGGTGGAGTTTCAAAGTCGTGGATAACCTAATTTTTTTATTGAAAATTAATATTATAGTATACATATTACAAACTATATATTTAAATACCATTTTCAGCGCATTTAGAAAGGCGATGCATCTAGCATTCGAACCAACTATTGTACGATGTGCATATTGTTCACCTAAGCGCGCAATGCTTGGATGGATTTGTGAGTTGTTCACAAATAGGCTGACATCAGTGCGTGCGCACTCTAAGTGGCTAAATAGCCGCATTTTACTGTCAATAAATTTGCTTTGCTTTGCAGGAGAAGTAGTAGTAGTAGCTTTAGCACTTGGAGATTTAGTCTCTTTGGTGATTGGAGGAGATGCAGTTTTGGCAACTGTTGCTGATTTATCATTGATAGCCGGTTTGGTTGTAGAACTTTTTGCAGTTAAAGATTGCGCTTTTGCAGCACGTTGTGCTTCTTGTATTGCGCGCCTTTCAGCTTTTGTGAGTGCAGGTTTTTTCTACAAAAAAAAATAATAAATTTTAAAATAATAAAAATATAAAACATAATAAAATTATTTTTTTGTATTCGATCGAGATTATCCTTAACACAAATTAATTTTGAGGATTATTGAGAAGTTAGAATGGATTAAAGGATGGAAGAGATTTAAACTTAAGTCAACTAGGGTCAACGCTGAGAAACCGAGCCATTTCTAAGGGACGTATTCAAAGATCATTGGAAGCAAATTTTGTGTGAGTATTGAAGCAAGAAAACAGATAGAGGGTAGTGTTGCTGTCAGGGTACACATTAATTATTAACACATTTATGCGTCTCAATTATTTTTTTAGCACATGGCTATATCCCGATCTCAATTGAGCTGGGATAATACTCGTTGCACGAGCAAGGTGTCCGAAAGCCACATCATGGGTAATATGGGAAATAGACCTGTTTGAGTGTGACCAAGTTACACTTAATAAGGTGACTATAACCTGTCTTAAATTGGACTAGTATTGTTGCTGGACATGGAAATTGTCTTTAGTCCCTGTTTAGTTATTAAAAACCGATTTTACAATGTATTATGTCGTTGCGTTGTTGTTATTATTGTAGTAGCTCGCGAAAATCTATCGTGCAGATAATATGAAAGACATTACAAATACGTAGGGTTTCAAGCACCGCAAGGTCTACGACCCGGAACTACTCGTCGAGTTTGACGACCAAGAGCCGTTTACCACACTCAAAAGGAACTACTACACAAAAAGACCCATGCGTGTTACAATAACAACAAAACAACAGCAAAGGCATATACATGGTACGTACACATGTGGGCAGGTGCTGATAGTGTGAGGTAAAGGGAATGTTAAGGAATAAGAATTGATTAGGGGATGATTTAATTTAAATCAACCTGTATCAAGTTGGAGAAAACTGGCCTTTTAAAGACTAATTGGACTCAAGTCCAATGTGTATTTTGAGACATTATTTTTGCGTGCTTGTTCTTCTTTACTGAAATTCACTATTATAATTAATTGAGTATTTAAATTACCTTTTCTTCTACAGAACTTGTTATTGTTTCGCTAGCTGGCACTGTTACTGTTTGTTTTGAAGCCGTATTAGACAATTCTGTATTCAACTCCGTTACTTCTTTATTCGTATCCGTATTCGCATTTTTGGCTAATTTAGAAGCTTGTTTTGCTTGTTTTTTGGCTTCACGTTCAGCTTTGATTTGTTCACGAGATTTTTCTCCACCTAAACCTACATCTTTAGTAACCACTGTGGGTTTTATATCCGTTTTCGTAATTGATTGTTTCTGTTTTAAAGGGAATGCCTTTTAATAATTTTTTTTCACTTACTAAACTAATAACAAATAATTTACCTTTTCTTCTACATTCTCAACTGGTGTAGCCGCTGTTTGTGCTGTTGTAGTTGTTGTTTTGGGAGTACTGATTTGTAGATCGGATAATTTCTGTGTGATTCCCGTTATTTCCTTACTAATGCTTCCACTGCTTTTAGCTAGTTTAGCCGCCTGTTTTGCTTGTTTTTTCGCTTTACGTTCAGCTTCAATTTGCTCACGATTTTTTTCTGTTACAATACCACCGCCAGTGTTTGTAACGGAGGTACGTTTTTCCAATGAGGAACTCATTTCAGAAGTCTCAACTGGTTTTACAGGAATAGCAATATTTATGTTTTCTTTCGGTGTTGGTTGTTGTTTTGCGATGTTGTTTGTATTAACAGGAGGTTTAGGCGTTATTTCAGGAGTAACAATAATTTTCTCAGCTGTTGGTATTGTTTGTTGTTGTTGTTGTTGGTGTTTATTGTTTAAATGAGTTAGAACTTCAGTCGTTTTTTCAGGAGTAACCACAATTTTGTCAGCTGTTGGTATTATTTGTTGTTTTATTATTTAAATGAGCTGGAACTTCAGTTGTTTTATCAGGAGTAACAATAATTTTGTCGGCTATTGGTGTAATTTGTTGTTGTTTATTGTGCAAATGATCTATAACTTCAGACCTTCCTTCAGGTTTAACAATAATTTTATCAGTTGTTGGTATTGTTTGTTGTTGTTTATTGTGTAAATGATCTGTAACTTCAGAAGTTTCTTCAGGATTAACAACAATTTTGTCAGCTGTCTGTATTGTTTGTTGTTTATTTTTTAAATGACCTGTAACCTTAGACGTTTTCTCAGGGTTGACATTAATTTTGTTAGCTGTCGGTATTGTTTGTTGTTTCTTGTTTAAATGAACTGTAACCTTAGACGTTTTCTTAGGTTTAACAATAATTTTTTCAGCTATTGGTATTGTTTGTTGTTTATTATTTAAATTAGCTGCAACTTTAGGCGTTTTATCAGAGCTTCCACTAATGTTCTTCGCTTTTGAGTTTGACTGTTTTGGTTTATTATCTACATTAACAACAGTTTTAGCAATATTTTCAGATTTTTTATTAGTTTTGTCTACTTTTGTTGCTGACTGTTGTTGTTGCTGTAGTTTACTATTTAAATTAATTACAGTCTTAGAATTTTTCTTATCTGTTTGTTTTGCTATTTGTTGTGATTTCTTGCAATTTACATTAACTGCGGATTTTCCAATATTGTTGGTAATATCATTCACCTTAGTTAGAAAATTTGGCTGTTTATTGTTTAAATTAACAGTTGTGCCTTCAGTATTTTGAATAACTGCATTTGTAGCATTTATAAGTAAATTATTGGTCAAATTTCTTTTCTTCTCACGATCACGTCGGCGCTTGTTTTTCTTTTTCGGCTTTGGTGCGTCTCCAATATCCGGTGTAATTAGTTGAAGTACAGGCTCCTGCAAAGTGTAGCTATTATTAATCAAATATTTGGAGTTCAAAAATTAAGAAGTTAGTAATTAAGTATATATTAATTTTGAAATGACGTAAAAATGCAAAAAGTTAACGAAAAAAATATTGGCAATTTGGCATAAACAAGAAATACCTTTGTTGCCTCTCCAATTTCACTTGCTATAGGCATTTTGAATTTCAGCTAAAGTACAGAGAAAAATTATTTATTTTAGTTTATAATAATAAATTTCTATTTTGTTACAAAGAAATTAATTAATTCTTCACACATTGTCACCATTCACTTAACCAAGATCATTCATATGGTTTAGCCAATACATGATGTGCGTTTCTGCACGTAGGACTTTATAAATAATTTTATGTCATTCAATATAATATTTGTCATTAATATGATTTACCTTTTAATTACTTAATATTTATATTATTTTTAAAAATAAATATTTAACTATTTGTTATTAAGTGTCTTTCATCTAAAATTTTTATATTTCTTTAAACGAAATTTGCTCACGACTGCAAGAACAGATTTTAAACATATTGCGCAGAGTTGCATTTTCTAAAAATTTTTAATAATATATGTTCCACAATTAATTATATACTGTAGAATTTGATTTGTCAGTTACATGACGTTTACACTTACCAAAATGGCTCATTTCAAATCAGTCATTTAAAAGTGTCTCCATTCGTTTTTATTCATTTGTTTTTATTTCAAACAGAACAGCATATTCATTTGTTTTTATTTCAACAGTGATTATTCAACTGCTGTTGATTTCATTGCGTTCCAAAAAAATGTTGAGAAGTGATATATCAAACTACATTAGGCGGTTTTTTACTCGCAAATGTGGCAAAAAATGCATGCTGACTTAAATTTGCTAAACGAGACATTGGCGTCACTATTGCAATCAATCCAGCAAATCTTGCATAAAGAATATAGTGTTGTTATTTTAACTTTCGCCATATAGGTCTGCAACTTTGTTTTCCATACTTGCGAGCTACCAAAAACGCCAATGTGTGAGAAAATGTGAGTAAATAGGTGAAAATCATATAATTTGATAATAGGTGTATTCGATAACTTCGAATTGTGGCAAAAAATAATATCTATGTCGCTTACTTAAAGTCCTAACTTATACGCAAAACAACAACACTACTTTCTCTATCTAAACGTCTAGTTACGAATTGGCCAAATATCTTAGTGACCAGTTTTTTTTCTAATGTCACCAAAGCGTTAAGCAATCTATTGTGAACCTTCATTGGAAATTTCAGCGAATATTCCATTTATCTGTTAAAAATTTGTTAAAAAAATAAAATGATTAATAAATTTGAAAATTGTGGATACAAAATATTTTAAAAATATGTAAAATTGTAGAAAAAAAATGAGCAATTTTCTCACATTCTGTATGAATGACGTTCGAATGCATTCCACATACGTTCCAAATGCAAAGGATTACATTGAACACACCCTAAATGAAAGCTCTTCATGGCATTTTGACAGTTTGAAAATGTTTTTAACATATTTACAAAAAAAGGTAAACAAATGTTTGGTGGTTGCATTTTCTTGAAAAAGTAATTAATCGAAGTTAAATATATGTTTTAAGTTTCTAATGTAAGATTTGAAGGCATATTTAACCTTCATGCAACATTTTTTTTGCACAGGCCAAAAATCAAATCAACATGCAAGTTGAAAAATCAGCTGTTGAAATGAGAACAAATGAAATAGAACGAATGTAAACACTTTCAAATGGCTCATTCAAAATGAGCCATTTTCGGCCAATGTAAACGCCGTATTAGTCCAACCTCTTTGAATTCGCTTAACTAATAAACAACTTAAATCACATGGTTGCCAAGACAAAAAATTCGTCTATTGTGAACGACTTTTGAAAGTAGCTGCGAAATTTCGACTAAACTGTCAACAAATGACAGTTAACAAATACGTTACTTTTTCCGTTTATTATTTTACATGAAAAATTATATTTTATTCACAATCATGTAAAAAAAAATATTCTCACCAATAGTTGCAAAGAATTATTATTCATTATCGAAATTTCAACATTAAATTTTATTACGTGTTTTGCACATATAAGCCAAACAAAATCTCCATTCTGTCCAGAGTTGCCATCGTAGTGCTTATTTTAATTGTTTTTTTGCGACATGCTTACAAAAGAAAAGGTCTAATATATTTAAGTGCCCAAATTAGTATCATTTAGTGATATCTAATTTTCGACCGCATGAGAATATATAGGAAAAAAGTAATTGAGTGAATTATTTACATCAAAATTTTAATCAAACTGACTTTTTATACTAAATCTATACAAAAATGTCTTGATAATGTTTAATTGTTAATAAATCTATATATAAGCAAATTGTTATTCTATCAAAAACGCTAAGATGTTATATATATACATATATATACAATTAACTTTTGATGGAAATTATATACATATATGCCGTATTAAGTGTGTGTTCATAAATCAGTTTATTTTATTTTATTTATTTTTTTGTAATATAATTTAATTTAAAATTCTATAGTGTCTCATAAAATCATTTAAAATTTTCAAAGACCACAGATGATCGACATTTGGCAATAATCAAAGCCGCAACATGCGCAGCCCAGACTGGATTAATTTAAAATAAATTATTTTTACCATTCTAGCCTTCCATTCAATATATAATTAATAATTATTTGCATTTCTATTTAAAATATATTTTAATCGTAATAGCATGGAAACATATCTCTATATACCTATATAAGAATAAATAAATATCTTCATTTTAAAATTTTTAATCAACACTACAAACAAAAAAATTCCCGCTCCGTGAATATGACGCTGCTAACGCTTGTGTGAGTTTGCATTTGACATTTCAACAAACGTCAAAAGAAATTTATTCCATTGAATTGAAAAGGTAGTACTTGTCAGTCTGCAATTTTGTTAAGGAATAAAAATGGCAACAGTTTGGTTACATGTTATCCGTCGTCAATTGGCGACAAAAGCCTCTAATCCAGGAACAGCTGCAACTGCTGGCGAGCACTCAGGTAAAGATTTATAAAACAAAAATAAAGTTTTGTTATAAAAACTGTAGGTTAAGGTTATATAATTTTGAGAGCAAACGTACACCAACTCTAACGAAAAGTTTAATATTTAATTAAAAAAATTTTAAACTAAATATAATAAATAAAATTATTGATTATTTTTATAGGTGGCTACAAGGTTTGGAAGCGTTTGTCTTTCTTCGTCGCTCTGCCAGCTGTTGGGTTGTGTATGTTAAATGCTTACTTGAAGCATCAAGAGGAGCACCACAAGCCACGTCCAGCATTCGTCAAGTATGATTACTTGTTCAGACGTGAGAAGCGTTTCCCATGGGGTGAAGGTAACAAGAGTCTATTCCACAATCCACACGTTAATGCCTTACCTGATGGTTATGAGCATTAAACCGATGCTCCATAAACAAAATTGCTATTTCCAAAATTATCAAAGCATAAGTTAAAACCGTTGCAGCAAGATTTATATTGGAACTGGAATAGTTAAAATTATTAATTTATGTCTATTTAGATTAATTGCTGCAATTATTACAATTAACTATTCAAATAAATTTCTGTTCTAAAATAAAATATTAAGCTCTGTATTACTCCTTAAATGGCAAATCAATGCAATCAATGAAGTTGAGATTCATTTATTAATGTTAAAATAAAACTAACAATGAAAATCATTGGAAAATAATGCATATTATGAAAACAAAAGATAGGCGAGTAAATTTGCTGATATTTTCTATAAATACAGAGAAAAACTAATACGGAAAGTGCAACAGAAGTTTAATGCTAACATCTAGATTTATTGCTGTGTTCCATATTGTAGCTGACACCATTGGGAAATCTTATCAGTTTGTTTATTTGGCACTACAGTCCAGTATGAACCTTGGCCTTCCTAAGGGTTGCGTAGCGGTAAAATTTTTCCGATGCAGGGTTGCTGGCCTTGCGATCAACCTCTAACTTAGAGGGCCAGATCTTCTTATTTGCTAACCCGGAGATAGGATAGGTGTTAAGTAGTTAGAGAATTTCCGCTCAACTATATGTTTTCAGGTTATACCACCTGTACTCGGTCGCCAGAGTCTCGTATGTAGAAAGCGCCATAGTGTATATTTAACCAATATATATGTGGTTCTGAAGACTGGTGTTTCATATAAATATATTCTATGGAAAGCAGAGTAGGGTAAAGTCTAACTAAGATATATGTGATCCTGAACTACGATATATGTATGCAGTAAAAATATTTACTTTATATTTATTAAATATTTATTTTTATTTAATATTAATTTATATTTACTAAAATGAAAGCGGATATGGTCCTAAAAATTTGTGTACCTTAAATATATTTTCTATGTATGATTTAAGTTTACTCAAAATATATGGATTCCTGATAATTAGCGTCCCGTAAAAATATTTTCTATTGAAAGTGTTATCGGGTAAGTTTAACCAAGATGGTTGTGATCCTGAAGACTACTATTCCGTAAAAAGATTTTACATAAGAAGTGCAATAAGGCGAACCTACCAAGATATTAGTGATTCTTAGACCAGTGTTGTCTTAAAAGATTTTCTATTTTTGAAACGCATTGATGGGTTTTGTAAATTAAATTTATGGTTGTTGAAAGTATAATGGATTCACATTATTGTCACAATAATTCTCAAAGGATGCAGTGACGTGGCGACTTGGTTTCCAGCCCTTTCAAAAACTAACCTAAAAAATAATGGATAATTCTAATAGACCTTTGAAAACAAGTTTTCGTTGTATCGTTCTTCGGTAAGAACTGGTAAGCATATTTACCTATACTAAATTATAATGCATTTATTACAAAAAAAAAAACATTCGCCATAACTCAAATACTTAGATATTACACAGGAAACTGATAATAAAAGTAAAATTATTAACTTTATCAAAAACATAGTAAAATTATTGATAACTATATATTAGAAATTACTGGTGAGTAATCTTGAATCGATTATTCAATAATTTGTAGTAATAATAATGCAGCGGTAAGAGTAAGATTCTGATACGCCAATTATAATGAGGTTTAGGTACGCCAATTATATATATGGATTTAGGCCCGCAAATACACAACTGAATTACATACTTACCCCTTATTACACCTGCTCAACTTTTTGCAAAGACCTTGAATTGATATAAATTGACTTGGTTATAAGATCCAATTTAATCCTGAAATTTAAGCAATACCTGTTATGCCAGCTATATCAAAATTTTAATTGATTGGATCGTCTTTACTATGTAGAAACCGCCTTGGTACTAAAATAGATTTTACATGAACATAAAATGACGTTTGAAGAACGTCTATTTTACATTAGACATAAGCGTAAGCTTATATTTATAAGCATATAAGGTTTTGTCAAACATACTATGCGTAAGATTGAAGTCAATTGTCAACCAACTGATTGGACCTTATCACCTATTGGACACCACCTATTTGTTCATTTCAAAGTTGTTTTTGTCACTACGTCTAGAAGCACTCTCTATGCCGCTATGTCTGAATTTGGTATACCAGTAAAATTTATACGGCTATGTAAAATGACGTTGAGCAACATCGCCAGCTCCGTTAGAATTGGGAAGAACCACTCCGAACTGTTTGATACCAAACGAGGTTTCAGACAGGGTGACTCCTTGTCGTGTGACTACTTTAACCTAATGTTGGAAACGATAATTCGAGCAGCAGATTTAAACCGTACTGGCACAATATTCTACAAAAGTGTAATGCTGCTTCCATATGCGGCAAACAAAGTACTTTCTGTCAACAAAGAAATCTCCTGAGCGTCTTGGGACCCACGTCACTATTGACAATTTTAAGTTCGAAGTTGTGAAAGATTTCGTTTATTTAGGAACTTGCTTAAATACCAATTATGACGTCAGCCTAGAGATTCAAAGAACAATCACTCTTGCCAACAGATGTTACTTCAGGCTAAGTAAGCAATAAAGCCCTCTCTCGACAAACAAAAATCACGCTCTATAAATATCTTATCATGCCTGTCCTGTTGTATGGTGCAGAAGCTTGGACAACTACCAACAGTGATGAGAAGGCGTTAGGAGCATTCGAGAGAAAAATTCTTCAGAAGATCTATGGTCCCTAACGCATTGGCGACGAATATCGAATTAGATGGAACGATGAGCTGTATGAGATAGACCGCGACATTGACATAAAAATTCAGCGATTTCGCTTTCTTGATCATGTCGTGTGAATGGAAGAAAATGCTCCAACTAGAAAGTTGCTTGATACTTTTTCCCGCATGTGGAAAACGCGGTAAAGGACGTCCGCATCTTCGGTGGAAGGACCAGGAGACCAACGATTTGGGGGCGCTGAGTACGCCCAACTGGCGACAGCAAGCAACTGATCGGGCTAACTGGCGGAGGCTATACTTGAACCTCATTCATCATTCATGGTTTCAGGATCCACATGTCAATTTCGACAACCAAATATTGTTCACTACTCCTAAAAGCAAATGTACCAGAAGATGTTGACAGGCTATTACAATAACGATAACAATTACATCAAGATGCACATGCACGGTGTTTCGATTAGTTCGAATAATGTTTGAGACTATATGACTAACCCAATGCATATATACAGTATCTAAGTGTATGAGCAAAGTACAATTAATATTTTTGCAGTTTTTATTGATTAAATTATTTATGATAATATTTATGATATTTACTTTGCACTGTGTTATCGACAATATAACACAGTCTATTCCACAATCCACACGTTAATGCCTTACCTGATGGTTATGAGCATTAAACCGATGGTCCATAAACAAAATTGCTATTTCCAAAATTATCAAAGCATAAGTTAAAACCGTTGCAGCAAGATTTATATTGGAACTGGAATAGTTAAAATTATTAATTTATGTCTATTTAGATTAATTGCTGCAATTATTACAATTAACTATTCAAATAAATTTCTGTTCTAAAATAAAATATTAAGCTCTGTATTACTCCTTAAATGGCAAATCAATGCAATCAATGAAGTTGAGATTCATTTATTAATGTTAAAATAAAACTAACAATGAAAATCATTGGAAAATAATGCATATTATGAAAACAAAAGATAGGCGAGTAAATTTGCTGATATTTTCTATAAATACAGAGAAAAACTAATACG
>NW_024032339.1:0-10760 GCF_002237135.1 Teleopsis dalmanni | reverse complement strand
TAAAGCGCACTTTCACATGCTTTCACACAATATCCTTGATTATGTGTGCACATAAAAACGCTAATTCGAATCTATACCACACGCTCCGCTCCGTTTAGGATTTACATAAAATTTTCCGAACACATACATTAATAGCAAAACAAACAACAAGGATATACGAAAATGTATGTCCTTGCAATGCCAAATCAAATCGAAAATTATACAAGATTGTGCAAAACTTTGGGCGATGGAGGAGTGGCGGGGAATAGATTGAAGGGGGAGTGACATTTGACGACGAAGAAGCCTGAAATTAAAAATCAAACGTCATTTTTTGACGTTGTCACGTTGTGGAGTTGATTTCCAGAATTCCACACAAAAATATACTAAAAATGATAAAAATTTTATATGGATTTCGTCCCAAATAATGTAAAAATAAACAAAAAGGATAATAGAAGGTGTATTCGTGAAATATGTGTCATTACAAAGCATTTAATCTCAGGCGACACATTTAATAGCAATTTTCAAACATTTCAGACATTTGCATTGCATTAATTTTTGTGTATTTTTTGTGTACATTTTGTGTATTTCTATGTTCTATTTTCTGTGTATTTGGAATTCACTAAGGATTCCATTTTTTCCACCCAGATTTTTTTTTACTTTCCTCGTACATTATACTTGTACACTTTTGTTCTGGAAGTGTTAATGAAAATTCCGACTCACCCACTAAATTCTAGAGCGAGTTCATTTCATTTTGTTTACTTTTGATGTGTGGTTAATTTATACGAAATAAACAACGCCACGAATCTCGAGAGTTTTCCTCAGAAATGAAAAGTCATTTTTAGATATGAAAATGAGAAAATGTAAGTGAAAAGAGTTTCCCTCGCCTTTTATCTTTTCAAAAATTTGTAAGCATTTTAGACTTTTAATGTAAATTTTGCTTTTATTTTATTTTATTTTATTTTTTATATTTTTTTTGTTTTGTAAACGATATTTTGTTAAATTTTCATTCAGTTTTTTACATTTTAGTTGTTTTTTGTTTGACATTGAAAATTTATGACAATTTTTGTATTTTGTCGTTAATCCCTTGTTGATTTCGGAAAGCATAGCGTCATTCATATGACAGTCATTCAAATTAAAATCCTAAATGTACCCAAATATTTACTTAATATTACAAATATATATATATATAATGGATATACACAAATTAAATAGACAATTCCCCAAGTTCGTCGCAGAAAAAAGGTTACCTCGAGTTCAGTTATGTAAATTTGGATATCTCAAATGTTAAGTATAAAGTTAGAAGTTCAGACAGACAGTAGATATTTTATAGATAAATTAATGAGACAGTAAATGTCGATATTTAGAGTTTAATTTTAATTAATATTGATTAGCAGAAAAGACAGTAAAAACTATATTTTGAATTAATATCTTAGAACTGTGTCTTCTGACTCTCAAAGTAACATAATAAGCCAATTTAATTGTTATTACGACCAATTTACAATAAGTTTTTTTGAAAAAAATTTCATTTAATATTTTATGTTAAATATTTTAATTTTGCCAATGCCTTTAGCCAATGTTCTAAACAAAAGTATATGGCCTTAGTGGACTAATGGTTAGTGTACTAAACTGACACATCATTCACATCTATAATTAAGCAAATGCATTTGTAAAATTTTGTTTAAAATTGGCATTATTAAAAAATATATTTAATATATCTTATCAGATGTTTGCATTATAGTTCGTTTTTCCAGATATTTCACTTATTTTCAAATCAATAAACCTTCCGGCACTTGCGACGAATAACGCAAATACCTTGACAAGAATCTGTCACCTTATATGGGCATAAATAATCTGAAAAAATATTTCTGATCTACTACTATCTCAAAATCAATAATAAACTATAGAGCTAACATATCATAATGAATTCAAGTTGAAAGCTGGCAAAAACTCAGTTAAAAAAATTTAATACGATTTAGATAGAGCTACTTTGATAGAGCTACAAACATATTTTGCTAATAAAATAATATCATTGGTAATAAGACTTCAAAACGCGTCCTAGGATTTTGCCTGGCACAGATGAATAAGCGAAAGAAGTACATTGGTGGGTATCTCTTATCAGATTCAAAAATAATACTCTGTAATAAAGGCTTAATACTACAGTTTGTATAGAAAATTGGACTTAGAGAAATATTCCAAAACTATTAAGAGGTCACAACGTATCTGCAACATAATAATTATACGGATAATGAAGCTAAAATAATAAAACAAGTTTCCAACAAATACAACTACTAACCTTTCTTAAATATCTATTTGTAAGCTAAGTAAATGTGATTAAGATTTGATGGATGGGTCATATCTGAGAAAAGTCAAGCTAGAATAAACCAGAGAAGGATATTAGGTTGTGGTTGAAAAGAAGAAAATACTATGATTAAATTAGTTATATTAAAACTACAGTTAATACTGACTGTGATCTCTAGAGTAAGAAACTAAAGCTCACAAAAAGCTGTACAGTTATGAAATATATACATTATAATAATATATGAACTTTCAATTGAAACTTTCGACTATTCCAATAGTTTCAACATTTAAATTTTATACATTAACGTTCAGTATATGAATTTATAAGAATACCCTTTAGCAATTCAAATATCACCTGTTCTACTAAAGGAGTTAAAATTTCAAACCCAGCAGGTGTCTTTCGATAGCAACCCAATGGTTCCATTATGAGTAATAATTTGATTTGGGGTCTTACTAAAGTCATATGGTATTATAAATGGTTTAATATTTAATTTGTGTCTATCAGTTTTCAAATAATGAAATTGCACGACTACGTATACCCGGTATAAGTAGGTATAAGTGATTGTGGAGTAGTAATGCACGACCAATTGTAAGTTAAATTAACAATGTAAATTAATCACAATGATATTTCATAAAAAAAATTTTTAAAATATTAAATCAACCATTCTTCATTATACTTATTTTTACTCCATTTATTGCGCCTACGAGTATTTTTGATCCTTATTAGACCCAAAGGCAACACTGTTAATATAACTTAATTTGTATTGCCTAAGACCATAACGCCAACTTTGTGCTTTTGTTGGTTTGTTTTTATTTGCTTTGGGTTGAAAGAAAAACTACTAACACAAATTAAAATAACATTTTTATATAAATTAACCCTTTGGGGAAACTTCCGACACTAAACTGACTTTGATATATTTTTATTGAACATTATTTTTACATAGAAAACACAACCCTGTGCCGACATGAAGTGTAACTAATAAGCCTCATAAACTATTCCATTAGCTTTCATTAAAACGAAATTTATTTTGTTGTTTTTAATACTGCGTTTATTGTGCTTTTACGCCGCTGGCACAATGCGTCGATATGTTTACTCTCACTCCCTCTTCCCTTACTACTTACTACTTAAACTCGTTACTCCCTACTACCTACTCCCTACTGCTTACTCGCTCCTTCAATAATGCCACGCAACTAAGCAAGCAATTATTAAATTAGAAAAAAGCAAAGTGGATTAGAAAAGTGTGGAGTAAGAGAGTAGAGAAAATAGTAAAAAAAAAACAGAATAGTTAAAAAAAAGGAAAAAAAAGTTAAAAAAAATGACTCGTAATAAATTAGTCTGCAAGTAGAAGTTTGTGTAGTTAAAGCGAATAGGCGGGTGGTTGGGTAGTTGGGTGGTCGCATGATAACTAAACTATACCCCGCAGAACCGCACCTTTTAAACAAGTACTTTTAGTAACATTTTTTTTTGGTTTTGTACTTTTACTGTTAAAAAGTTTAAATGCTACTTTTGGAAGTTCATGGAACTGCATTAGTTTTATTTAATTATTTTTTTTATTACTTATTTTTTTGCTATTTAGTTTTTTCATTTTTAAATGATTTTGTTTTTATTACTTCTTTTTTGCTCTCCACTTTTCTCATTTTTAAGTGATTTTGTTTTATGCAGCATTTAATTTTTAATTTTTTATTTTTAATTTTCATTTTTATTATATTAATAACTCCAATAAATTGCTTTTAAAAATTAAACTAATTTTTTTTTTGTACAAAAATAATAAAAAGTAAATGAAAAAAGTATTTAAGGCAACATTTTTTTAACCTTTAAACTAATTTCAGTTTCATTTTCGCTAAGTTAACCAAAACAATTTAACTTTTAACTGCTTACGGCCAACGGCCAACAGGCAACAACCAACACAAGCAACAAATACACGCAGCAAACAAACACAATGTCAAATTGCCGCAAAAACAACAGTTACAAAAGCATTTCTACAGAACACAATGTTACAAAAACAAATATAAAAACAACAACAGTAATATAATATATTATATTTAGTATTTAGAGGGCGTGGAGCGGTGAAGATATTAAATCATAAGTGTATACGCGCTACAGTTCGTAGGGCATTTGGCACTGCTGCAATTTTATTTATGCATTACTTCTGACATTTTTTATACGTTTCACTTTTAAGCATATCAAGTCAAAATAAAAAAACTATTTTTACAACTGCAACAAGAACAAGAACAACAACCACAACCACCGCCACATTAGATGTAAAAACAAGAACAAAAGCTAACCAGTAAAACATAACCCACAACTAACCGCTGACCAACACCGGCCATAAAGCAACCAGCAGCCAGCAGCCGCAAAGCATAGAAAGTGTTTGTGGATGTGAGAGCCTTAATTGCAACACTTGGTATAGTTGGTGGGGGTGTTGTTGGTGGCGAGGGTGTGCTTGTGCTTGTGCTTATGCTTAGTATGCAATTGTAATGTTTAGCCTATGTTCGAGCTTGTGTAGAATGCAGCTGTAGTTGTGGGTGTTAGTGTTTGTGTTTGTGTTGGAAAGTTCTTATTATTTATGAATGATAAATTTCTGCTGGACATGCAGGCAACAAAGGAACACTTTTGTTTTATGAGGAAACTATGAAAAATCTAAAGAATCACACACAGACATGAAGGAGAAGGAGAAAAGAAAATATACACTTGACCAAATTTTTATATTTGTTTTTTATGTGCGTTGTTTTTTATCGTTTCGTGAAGTTAATAGATTAAAAAATAAATGTGAAAAAAATGAGACTTAAAAGTTCAAATAAAAAAAAAAAATTTAAAATTACATATATTCTAGTTTCTTCGACTTTTTCAGAATTAACCGTGAAATCTAATGCAAGAAAATTTTATGTTTCAACGAAATAAAATTGCAAAGAAAAAACACACCTGGCATTAAATTAATTTATATTAAGTCATGACAATTACTCACGTCATACATGAAAAGATTCAGTGCCTTACTTAAAATGAACAAAAGCCAAAGTACCAGTTAACAGCAGCAAAATAAGTACGAATACAAAAAATAAATAAGTGTTAGCTACAAGAACTAAGAACACAGCAAAATAATACGATTAATAAGGAAAATAATATAAAAATTATTTGTAAATACCCAAAGAAAAAAACATAAGTTCTTTGTCCGTGAAGATATTCCATTCGACTTTTTTAAACTCGGAATATATAAAATATATAGTCCACATAAACATCCTTTACTTTAGGCAAGGAAGTAATAAGAATAGTCGTAAATAGAAAAATAAAGAAAACAAAAATACAGTAAAACGAATAAAGTAGAATAATACAGTATTAAGAGGAGAATGTGGAATGTACCACGGTAAGATTATACACCCGTATATACTCCAGATCTTGTAGAACAGCAAAAACTTAAACAAACTTTTAATAAGACTTAAGATGTGAATGTAATAAAGTAAAAAAAAAAAAAATAAAACAAAATGTAATGACATATAATATATATTCATTTATACAATAAACGTGGAAACTAGATATGAATGCAGTACATAAAATATAATAGAATAATACAAAAAGAAGAATGGAGTTAAGATAGTAATACTTAAGCGAAAACGAAATAAATACAAAGTAGACGAAAAAAGAAAAAATACACATCAAGGTCTAAGTGAACCTATCTTAACCAAAAACGATATAAATACAGTGAAAAACAAGGAAAAAATATATACGTCAGAGTTTAAGTGAACCTATTCCCCATTACACGGATCTATCTAATATAAGTGAAGTTACAGTCACTAAAACTTTATATCAATATGATACAGCTGCATCTCAGGTCTCGAAGCGACTTATTTCTGACAATATATTTGAATTTTTACATTAAGCCAAGTAATTATTTTTTTTTTAATTTAATTTTTGGCAATATTTTCAATTTAATTCATTCAATTATTTTTAATATAATTTTTTGTTAAAGAAATAGCTTTTAGAATGATTTTAAGTCCCAAAGTTTTTTTTTCTCTACTAAACAGTGTCTATATTGTAAGAAAATTTTTAAAAATGGTTATTATTGTGGAAGAGGTAAACGTATACTGCGGACCTCAAAACCTAATTTGCTAAAATAATGATATACTTTGAAAGACATTTATGTCGAAAGAAGGAAAACTAACAGATATTCTGTAATTAACTCAAGTATACTTTATGCTCTTCGATTCTTTTTGGTTTAGGTAAATAGTGTGGGTCTTATTATCAACCAGATACATTACAAAGTATTTTCAGTTCATATAATATAAATGATATTTAGATAAATGATATTCAGCACCATATCTCTAACACCTTCCACTTTTCAAATACCATAGTAGCTTTCTTCAGTAAGTTTGGTTCTAATTAAAATACCGAAATGATCATTTTTAAATATTTTTCTCTAATTATTGAATTATTAAGCAAACTATTTTTTTGGTTTTTATATTTGTATTTATATTTTTATTTCGATTTATATAATATGTCCCAAAATAACACTAACTCCTTTAATCCTTCATATATAGGGAAGGATTGTCCGCTAATAACATAGATGTAATTATGTTCAAATTAAGATCTCTTTGTAAGCACTATCTGGTTTATCTTATACAATCATCAGCTACTATTTGCACTCCAAACTTAACCTAACCTAACCATTCATCTTTATCAAATCATTACCATTCAGTAGTGTATGGAATATTAATGACCACATAAAGTCAATCAATTTCGTTGCATTAATGCCACACACTATTTTGTACTTTCCCATTTTACTGGGGAAGTGTTCGTAAATCCTCAAAATAGATACACTTTAGCCAATATAATTTTAGGTACTTAAAATGAAACACCTTTAAAATCTTTAAAGCCTCTGGGTCTGTTCCAGAAATTTCGTCTTCAACGATTTTAAGTTTATTTCCCCGAATTTCATTGAATACATTTTTGAAGTATGTTTTCTTATTACGTTCAGTTCTGAGGATTATTGGGTGTGTGGCTTGAAAAAATTTGACACACATGCAAACAATAACGGGGAAGGAGAAGGTAGAGGGGAACTAAAAGCACTCAGGAAAGAATTCCTATTTAACCAAAAATAAATGAAATAAAATCATATGAAAATGAAAAAGAAAATAAAAGTTTTTAGTAGCAATTTACTTTGTTGGCTTTAATCCTTTGTAATCCCTTTTACGAATTCCCTGCTAAAGGATTTTGTACGACAAATTTTACGGCAATTGTGCGTTTGAGTTGAATTTTTGTTGATTTCTGCCTTCAGAGTTCAGCCGTCGTGTGATTTTTGTGCAATCCTTTAAGCCCCAACACAGGGGAGCAGAGTAGACCTGTAGACCTACACGGAATTTGACAGAATTGTCAATTCGTCCGTCACTGGCACTGGCACTTCACATCAAATTCAAATTCTAATCAAATTTAATTTTAATTTTATTCAAAAATTTTTTTTTGTATTTGTTTATTTTTTTTTGCCTTCTTAATATATTTTACTTAATTTATTTTATGGAACATATTTTTTTCGTGTTTAGAATTTTCTGCTTCATTTGGGTAATTTTATGATCACACAAACTTCACGGCCCTAATGACCCACTTCGCTGCCACGCATTGCAGGCCACAGGAAAAGAACGAAAACGGCACTGCCTTCAGAATCCTTCAGGATTAGCACAGCACACTGTTTGGATACATTTTTCTTTTTTTGCAATGAAATTTACGACAAAACTTAATTTGACAAAAGTAAAGACAAACCGAAACGAAAGGGGCAGCAGCAACAGCAACAACAACGCGTTTGTTGCAAACTTCGACTTACACAATTCGAAAATTGTTGCTTTATTATTTTCTATTGTATTTTTGAAATGCAATACTAAATATTTATAAATTAATTATTTATTGTTTGGAATAAAAACAATGCCACACAAGCATTTTTTGTTTACAGTTGTTTTCGTCGTACAACTTTTAAGAACTTTTTTCTTTTACTTTTACAGGCGAACGCAACACGCACAACCGTTAACATAACCAATTCACTTGAAATTCCCGGCAGTACTGAATTCATTCGGCTAGCACTAGAAAAAATACAATACACACACACAACTCCACAATTCGTTTGGAACGCATTCAAATACAGTCCACAATCACGAACCGGTGTACGGAACGAGAGAGCTCACACAATGACGTCGTGTTGGTATTGTTTTTGTTCGTTTGTTCGTAGCCACTCTGATTGGAAACTATTTAACAATGCAAGTGTGGCACGCGTACGCATTTCTTTGATAAAACATGAGTTGCAGCTCTTGTCAAATGACAAACCAAAAGTTGCCTGCATGCATTATTTGTTGCTATTGTAGTCACTTCCACATACAGCACATACCGTACGAGAGACCGTACGTTATTTGGCTTACGCTGCAAATGTGGATTAATGTTGCTGAAAAAGCGTATACTGCTTTTGTTGCAGAGATTATAAGCAACTTGCATATGAAATACATACATAGAAATGTTTACAGAACGTTATTTGTAGTTTAATTCCGATACCAAACCGTTCAGTTAGAAAATATTATTTACAAAATTTTAATAGAATGCAATGCCATATTCATACAATTAAATTATAATCAATAATTTTAACATAATAGGCGAAGATAGTTTTACCTGTTACCAGTGGTGAATCAAATTGACCGGGGAGATTGATATAATGTATAGATAAAGCAATGCAAAATTATTGCTAAACCATTACTTTATAGTATTTCTCTGTCCAATTGACAGAATCATAGTTACGTTACTGCCTTTCATAGTACTGTGACTAAGGAGTAATCACATAATCCATAGTCTTTAGTCTATAGAAATGATTTTAATACTAAGGCCGTGTGCGAGTTCCAGTAAATTCATGGTAAATTGAAGGAAATAGTAAATTATGTCAATATGGCAGCAAATGCTGGTATTTACTAGAATTTCAAGTAGGGTAAATTCGATAAAAATTAGGTAAATTAAATATTAACATTGTGAAAAGTTCATAAGATGTTTAAAACATAAATAAATAAATTTAAAAACTTTTAATCAAAAAAATAAATAAGCGCAATACGTAAATAAATATATATAAAAGTGCAGTGCAAAAAGTCCCTAGGAAATTTCAATTTACTTTACCACAATTTACGCGAACTCGCACACGGTCTTAATATTAATATGAAAAACTTGAAGAAAACAAGTTGACTTACCCATGTTCAACGCATTTTTTGTCTGCCTTTTTTTGACTTTGAATAGAATATTGTTAAAAATCCATGCAATCTAGCTTCAATATAAATGAAATTGGTCAGGTATTTATATTCTATCGCATCCCTACATTCTAACAGTCAATGGTTCGTATCAGTAGCGAGGCGTCAGCTTTTTGGCAAGGTGTTCACAATTTAATCAAAACAGAATTCCAACTATAACGTATTCCCCCTACTTCTAAGTTTTGTCCTTTCCACAAGCAAATAGCGTACAAGACCAATAAAACAATTTATTTAAATGTTCGCAGCCTGTGATCCACTGGTTTTTATTTACCATAAAGCTATAGCTGTAGGAAAACGACGACTTACCATAGATTTCGACATTTTTACAACAGGTATCAAATTCTTCATATCTGGAGTTGGTTTATTCATTTTATGAATTAAAATCTTTTTTCAGAAGATCGTTTAAAAAAAGATATTTGAATCAAATCTTTAATCACACATTAATTCATTTCTAAATATTATTTTTCACTTCAAATTTCTTTAATTTTTTTCTTTACTTTTACCATTTGCTAGTATTAAATTGCAATAATGACTTTGTTATTGATTTATTTCCAACCTCTATATAAGAGTAAGAAACTCTCATGCATTCATTTACTCTTTTACTTTGTATTTACAATGCCCGGTTCAGTTTTTATACTGAACCATTTCCCCATATAAAACAGCAACCGTGACTTTGATTGTATTTGCACGCTTTGTATAAACTTTTGGTTCAGTTTAGTGGAATGATCCTCTCGTCAAATGTAAAGCGATTTTCGCTCAGTTATTTCTTTTCTCTTTTGTATTTACTTTGCATAACATTGGAAGTGCACTTTTTTTATTGAACTGCTTGCACGCATTAATTTAAGAGTTAAGATTATTTTACGTACATATATTTGTTTGTATGTTTTGTGTTGTGTATTCAATATTGAACATAGTCCCAATGTGAATGTTATTTCATTTGCATGCTTTGTAAGCAACGCGGTGCAGTTTTAATTTTGAACCTTAGTATATTTTAAGAGGAATGTGTTTTCTCTTTTATTAATTGTAAGTAATGTTGGGTGTAACTAACACATGTGTGATTTTGTTTGTATTCTACGTTTTGTGTTTATGTTAATCTGTTTGGAAAAGCTATTATAAAAAATTTTAAGTAGCAATATAGCGAGATTATTTACCTAATAAAAAAAATCTAAAAAGGAAGCTTTGTTAAGGTGTTCAGTGAACACTCTGAACCATTCGACGCCTCG
>NW_024032338.1:0-10773 GCF_002237135.1 Teleopsis dalmanni | reverse complement strand
ATGCACGATTTGGCGCCAATATGTGATACACTTGCCGTACCAAATAGCTGGATACCATAACTCCATATATATTATTATTTGTACTGTAGCCATAGGCGACTAATGACTTATAACCTTGAAGCTTAATTGCAGTTCTTTAGCTTGAATGTGGTCACGCCAAGGTATGTAACCTAGGTGCATGCCTAAGAACCTCCTACTATCTGAGTGGACGACACGAATGTTATTTGGTAATATGGCTGGAAGCTACTCCCTATTATATGTCTACATTGACATATTATGTTAAAGTTCAATCATTTCAAGTAGCCATATTGAAAACTCCGTTTCATATTGAATAATATTTCTTTTTCGACATAAAATTCTAAATTTTTAAAGAGTTTACAAACACAGATATAAAGCTTCTTGTCAATATGAAAAAGATAGATTAATATCAGATTTAAATGTCATTATAATAAAAGATATATTCCACTCACGCGATTAATAACCAAAATTTTGTTAGAACTTAAAAGTTTAGATTCATCAGAAAATTTATCACGAGAAAGAGTGCGTTTATTTTATTTTGGATAGATTTTTTATCTTGTCTTTTTGCAGTCAAAGTGGTTGTTGACGTTTGAAACGACTTTATTAGCTACGGATTATATTTTAATGGACTGTGTTTTTTATAAGAATATTTCTTTTAAGTATATAGCAGAAATACATTATATTTTTCTATATCTCATCACAACCAATTGCCATGCAAATTTCTTGTTATGGACTTAGATTCTATGGAGGAGGAATTAGTACTCTTGCTAATATTCCATAAACATAAATGTTGTCAACTATTTAGGCATAGATTCTGAATATATTTATTTTATCTAAAATTAGTTTTTCTAATTAATACTGTCTTATATACTGTTTGGTCAACCGTAGGAAGAATTTTTATTGCGAGGAACCTGTATATATGCGGTTAATTCTTATGCATTCGTTCTTCTAAAATTAAGTAATTATAAACTAATTATAAAATTTAATGAATGAGAAATTAGTTGCACACTCTTACTATCTTTAGGATTGAAAATTTTTAGTTCAAAACTGAGACTACGTTCTTAATATGAGTCTTGTTCTTTATCTTATAATTTGTGAACACATGTGAAGTACTTTTTTTTCTGAGTATGCTTGTTATGGGAATAGTAAATCTGAAAGAAGATTCATATTATTTAAAACTTTCAAGTGAGAACAATAACCAGAAAATAAGACACAATTCGTATTGAATGTACTCAGAAAGAGTTGCTTTGCAGATTTGTGGACAGGGGATAATATTAAAAATGATTTTGTAGTGCTATTTGCTTTCCGAGTTGTAAAGCTATTACCCCAATAAACTTGTAGTCACGATGAAATTTATACATTAAGTTTTAGTGGGTGTGAAAGGTGGGGAATAGTAAACTGCAAATAAGGCTTAAATAGTTCCTCTAAGTTTTAAGCTATATGAGTGTGTGTCATGAAGCTTCATTGCCATATATTTTCCCTCCAGGGTGAATCGTTTGGTAGAAAAAATAACAATGAACAGATTTTCAATATATCTCAAGTCGTAAGATTTATAAGATATAGTTTGTATTAGTTTAAGCCGATTGATTTGAATTTCATGTAAACCTTAGTCACATAAGTATATGCATTATTTGATTATTTTATTATTTTATTATCTCCTTAAAATTACCTTGCATAACAGACATAAACCGCATTAAACTCTGTGGAAACAATTATCTTCAAACCAATTTTTTGTGCTTGAGGGGCTTATTATTCATCAAGTGTGAAACGCTTAAAAGACAAGAGTTGGGGCACTGTAAGCAAATAGGCGGAAGTGTGTTTTATTGACTTCTATGAAGCTTTTTTTTAAAGGAGCTGATATGTGCTTCATTTCCTCATGTATATGACACTTGCTTTTCTGGGTAAGCATTTTTTATATGCCTTTTTATCACATTCGCCTTATACTGCTCGTAAGGTGCAATACATCCTCACATGATCTTGTTCTTGGCAGTTTGATTCCTTAAAGCTAATTCTGTAATGAAGTAAATACTATAGATTATAAAAATAAAAGTTTTAATTTCTTTTACCCTAGTAAATATAAGGAAGAGTTTGACCTTAAATGTAGATTGTTGGTTTTTTTCGTTTATTTTCCTCATCAGCACTTATAATTCCAGCGGGATCTAAGTCTGATACAATACCTTTGTTGACAACCACTAGTCCATTACTGCTCCTTAGTTCATATATATAATTATTTTTCTTGGTGTCATCGAAATCTTTTGTTATGATCGTAATGTTACTTTCAGAATCAATTTGTTTTTTGATTTGTGTATATAGCCTATGCTTGAAGGAACACTATGGAAAGTGCTGTTGTCAATTAAACATTCTAAAAGAATATTGAAAAAAAAAATTGTGTTTAGAAAGCAAAAATTAATGTGCTTTTCTTGACGAATCCTAGTAATCCATTAGTACCATTGTTAAAACATATAGTTTGAAAATTTGAGTGCAGTAGTTATTCACTACACACAATCTCTAATTTCATATTCAACGATACTTACAAAATGTGGTTACCTAAAAAAGAAAGGAATAGTTAAGAGCAAATATTATGCTGTGTTAGATTGTTTTTAAAATCGAGTATTTTGGAAAAATGAAACCGAATAAAAGAGAAATGGGACAGTTCAATCAAAACAATGCCTTAATGCATGATGTGACTTTGCACAAATTACACTCTCAATTGCTTCTTTAGCCATCAGCGTATAGCTGGATCTGATAACTACAATCCATTTACGGATTTGTAAATCAAAAATCAACTGTAATAAAGATTGCCAAAATTAAAGTCGATTTTGGTGCTAAAGATAAAGTATTCTACAAAATATTCTACGAAATGTTATAGAAGTGTTGATTTAAATGTAGAACTCTTGAAAAAGTTTGATTTCACTTAAAGAAAATGCTTAGGAAACTTAGGTTCCTTCAGTACGTTATAGACTTTTTAACTTCACTAATACATTTTTCTTTATTTAAGAGAGAAGTGTGAAAACTGTGTATTTGAAACATTAACATGTGGAATGTAAATGTAAATATTTTTGTAAAAATATTTTTGACAGTTACACAAAGAATTCTAATCAATCCTTTACAGAACAAAACATTTTTCCTGTACTCTAAAACTTAGTTTCATAAAATATTAAGGGGAGGAACGAAGTTGTTTATATTTAACTTTGAGATTTATAAATTTAAAATTATAATATATATGTGTCTATGGCTTCTGCCAAGGAATCTATTATTTAGCATTTGTAAAATATCTTTGTTTTTGAAATGAATATCTTGTGTAACTGCAACTAACATATCCGCCCTCTATCTTATTTTCGAATAGTTGTTTGACCTCGAGAAAATGCTTCTCTTTAAATATTTTTCAATTTCACACGAAATGTTTACTTTAATACCAGACTCAGTTAACAATATTAAAAGAAAGTTCCTCCTTCCTCTTCATTAAACTTTATATTTATTGCTTGTTTTTTTAAAGAAATTTATATCCTTTCACAGCCTACCAATAATTTTTCTTTTCCTTTAAGGGTTTTGCATGTATGTTTGCTTTGAGGAAATTATGTTCAGTTTTTATTGATATTTTACGGTTCTTTTAAAATTATATGAATTGTCGGTGATATAAAGAGAAGTCACAAGTATTGAAAGAAGAATTTCGAATGTATTTTTCACCATCAAAATCATTTACTGGCAAAATTTCGTCGACAGCAGATTAAGTATCCATTCTGACTGTGGGGCATCCATTTTATGTTTATATCCTTTGTAAGGATTACTTTCCTAAATTGATTTATTTTTAAAAAAATAAACCAATTTAAAAATATTGTAAAGCACCAATAGCCCATGTATTCTGTTCTTACTTTTGTAGCTGCTGAGTATATATTGGCGACAAAAAGTTATTAAAAATTTCAGACCTACTATTTACAGAAAAACTGTATATCATTCATACAAACCGGGTCATTCTTTTACAAACCGGACACCTTTTTGACCTCATCACCTCCGATTTGGCTGAAATTTTTTTATGAGCTCCTTTCATAAAATAAGAAGACCCGTATCTCGGGAAAAAATTTTGTAATTTTTTTCCTAGGAGATATGGACCCATGGGGTTTTGAGAATTGGCATTGTAGACACATTTTCAAATGGCTATATCTCAAGTTCTATAAAAGGTAGAAACTTGAAATTTATTGCGTTTTAAAGATAATTGGTTGAGCTTTTAAGAAATTTTTTAAACAATTAAGATTGTTTATATTTAAGTACTAATATTAACCGTTAAATTTCAAAAAAAAAGATATCTCAAAAGGGTACACAACATTTTTCATTTTTTATATTTTATTTAGATTCAGTTTTGAATTTTACTAAGAAATAAAAAATTTTCATGATAGTATCGATTTTTATAAATTTTTTAAATTTTTTTTTTTCTCATAAAACACATCAAACACATGCGTGCTATATTTACATTGAATGAATTTTCAAAAAATATACTACAAATATTCTTATATAATATTTTTGATTTCAATTAGTAATAAAATTGTACATAAAACTCAGAAATTTCAGGACGATATTGTCGTTGGAAGTACTTTTAAAAAATTTATTTATCCTTCACATCACTCCGAACACATACACACGATTTTTCAGTAAAAAAAAACAGAGGAATACGTCACACAAATTTTTCATTTTTACTTTTAATTCCGATTAAACAATAAATTCTTCTTCGAAAATAAATATTTCCAGTGTGATATTGCTTCCAGAAGTAATTTAAAAAAATTAATTTATCAGGTGTCCTTCATGTTACTCATACGCACCATAATACCCTTGAATCAATTTTCCAAGAAAAGTGACACAATATTCACATTTTAAATTAGTTCCGCATCATCTCTATTTTTAAATTATAAATTTTAACATAATTAAACCGTTTTATGAATTTTTTCTTATATTGATCAGTTTAAAAATTAATTAGTTCCACACTAGCTGAACTACCTGTATAACTGCAGCACATAATTAGACAGTTGAAAAAATTCTTTAAGCAGGTACGAATTGTTATAGGAAATAAACTGTAAACAATTCTATATAGAGATAAACTGTAAAGAACTATAAACAAAATATTTTTTTTAAGTTTTTGTATTGATTTTATTAATAATCATTTCATTATTGATACATAATCTGTAATGTCTGCAGAAGAAAATATTTTTGCCATTAATATCGTTTTCGAATTAGGAATAAAGCAGTGATATTTTAATGTGCCTTTAACTGATGTAGCTGCTTCGAAATGGTGTTTAATCTTATTTTCTTCAGCTTCATAGTCTGTTGATGTTGAGAAATGGCACACAACATTTGGTAAACATTCGTTAGCCCAGTTAAATAATTCCTTTGGTGTTTGAATTGGATTATGTATTCGTTGAAGACTAGCTCTTGCAGCATTCCTCTTGAAGGTACCAGCTAAGCATCGTTTTCTAACGATGGGTGGCTTTTTGGGTTTGGGTCTTCTAAGATTCCTTTTTCTGAAGCAAGTTTTTTAGCTACAGTAATCATATGCTTTGTAGCGTTTGGAAAGTGAGTTGTGATTCTTCGAAAAGACCAATTATGTACCACACTCAATATTTTTATTTTCATCGTCCTATCTGCTGAGCCATTGAATTTTTCCTGTAGATTTTTTAAAATTGATGCAAGGTCATCTTCTTCATCGCTATTGTTGGACTCATCGGGAGGAATGTTGAAAATTTTATGTTTAATCGCTTCAGTTATATCCTTTATTTTTTCATTTTTATATTCCTATTGTTTAAGTTTTCTCGATGTAATTGGGGTATTGCTTATTAGAGAGAGTGCTTTATTTAATGGACTAATAGCACTTTTTCTGACTTCAGTTTCGTATGTAGCCGAACTGCTATTACTTGATGGTTGAATATTTTCCTCGCTCGATGACTGGCTGCTGTTTTCCGATATAGCTCCTTCATTGTTCTTATTTTTTTTGGCTCTCATCGCCAGTCTCAATCGGCAACTGTTACATATTTTTTTCCCCATATTTTTTTTGGTCCTAGGCATCCCCAACATACGCAGGATACTATCTGAAACTTGCCTTACTTTGGCCTTTCTTGGATGTATTTTTAACTTCAGCGGATTGAAACATTTTAAGTCATTGAATTGCCGTAGATGCAATTTATTTTTTTCAACTTTTGCCATTATTTAAATGTTCTTACTTGTTTGTTCGCTTTCAAAACAGAAACTGAAAATTTATCCGACTTACTTAACATTTTATACCAAATTTGATACTGGATCTTTTAAAGATAGGAGTACCTAGACACTCCATTTCAAATTGTTTACAGTTCTTACCTGCTTAAAGAATTTTTCCAACTGTAGCAGAATAACACTCACCATAGAAGGTGGGTGTACTTATGTGCTTCAGTTATTCAGGTAGTTCAGATAGTGTGGAACTAATTAATTTTTAAACTGATCAATATAAGAAAAAGTTCATAAAACGGTTTAATTATGTTAAAATTTATAATTTAAAAATAGAGATGATGCGGAACTAATTTAAAATGTTAATATTGTGTCACTTTTCTTGGAAAATTGATTCAAGGGTATTATGGTGCGTATGAGTAACATGAAGGACACCTGATAAATTAATTTTTTTTAAATTACTTCTGGAAGCAATATCACACTGGAAATATTTATTTTCGAAGAAGAATTTATTGTTTAATAGGAATTAAAAGTAAAAATGAAAAATTTGTGTGACGTATTCCTCTGTTTTTTTTTTACTGAAAAATCGTGTGTATGTGTTTGGAGTGATGTGAAGGATAAATAAATTTTTTAAAAGTAGTTCCAACGACAATATCGTCCTGAAATTTTTGAGTTTTATGTACAATTTTATTACTAATTGAAATCAAAAATATTATATAAGAATATTTGTAGTATATTTTTTGAAAATTCATTCAATGTAAATATAGCACGCATGTGTTTGATGTGTTTTATGAGAAAAAAAAAATTTAAAAAATTTATAAAAATCGATGCTATCATGAAAATTTTTATTTCTTAGTAAAATCTAAAATTGAATCTAAATAAAATATAAAAAATGAAAAATGTTGTGTACCCTTTTGAGATATCTTTTTTTTTGAAATTTAACGGTTAATATTAGTACTTAAATATAAACAATCTTAATTGTTTAAACAATTTCTTAAAAGCTCAACCAATTATCTTTAAAACGCAATAAATTTCAAGTTTCTACCTTTTATAGAACTTGAGATATAGCCATTTGAAAATGTGTCTACAGTGCCAATTCTCAAAACCCCATGGGTCCATATCTCCTAGGAAAAAAATTATAAAATTTTTTCCCGAGATACGGGTCTTCTTATTTTATGAAAGGAGCTCATAAAAAAAATTTCAGCCAAATCGGAGGTGATGAGGTCATTTTTTGCCAAAATCCGTCCGGTTTGTAAAAGAATGACCCATATACAATTAACAATTAGTTGAATATTTTACAGAAATAGTGCTACTGGTAACTAGAAATACACTTCATAAAGGCATTTTTAATTCCGTCACATTAAAATACTTATAAGAAGCATTCAATGTACTTATTTAGTTTGAAATAGATATAGAATTTTAATATAACATAAATAAACAAGATAGCTCTACAAAATAAGATGACGTGAGAGTCCAAAAATATGTAAAATTTGGATATACAAAATGTAAAATAATAACACTCTATTAATAACTCAAAAACAGTTTTTAATAAAGTGAAAGATACCTTAGAGAAATCATCGTGAATGCAGTTCGTTTCAAATATTTGTAGAATTCCTTCAAACATCAAGAGATGAAAGAGCGATCATCAAGAGATATCAAGAGATGTTTGCCTTACTTTAAAATATGTTGTGTATTTTATTATAACCTTTTACATATAACATATTCTCTTATTTTATATTCTAACGTTTACGACTGAACAACATAAAATGGAATAAGTACATCTTATACGAGGCTTATTTAATTCACTTCAAATACGTTATATTGGGACATATGATTAATTAAAGATAACACGTTTGATAATGCTTTAAGAATATGAAATTATATATAATATTAATATATAATATAATATAATATGTTTAAACTCAGTTTTACTTAATTTGTGGACCTTGGTGGAAACTTGCGATTTTAATGCACGATTTGGCGCCAATATGTGATACACTTGCCGTACCAAATAGCTGGATACCATAACTCCATATATATTATTATTTGTACTGTAGCCATAGGCGACTAATGACTTATAACCTTGAAGCTTAATTGCAGTTCTTTAGCTTGAATGTGGTCACGCCAAGGTATGTAACCTAGGTGCATGCCTAAGAACCTCCTACTATCTGAGTGGACGACACGAATGTTATTTGGTAATATGGCTGGAAGCTACTCCCTATTATATGTCTACATTGACATATTATGTTAAAGTTCAATCATTTCAAGTAGCCATATTGAAAACTCCGTTTCATATTGAATAATATTTCTTTTTCGACATAAAATTCTAAATTTTTAAAGAGTTTACAAACACAGATATAAAGCTTCTTGTCAATATGAAAAAGATAGATTAATATCAGATTTAAATGTCATTATAATAAAAGATATATTACCTTTTAGCGATACTACAATTTTGTTAGTTGTTGTTGTTTTCAGAGAAGAGTGCGTTTATTTTATTTTGGATAGATTTTTTATCTTGTCTTTTTGCAGTCAAAGTGGTTGTTGACGTTTGAAACGACTTTATTAGCTACGGATTATATTTTAATGGACTGTGTTTTTTATAAGAATATTTCTTTTAAGTATATAGCAGAAATACATTATATTTTTCTATATCTCATCACAACCAATTGCCATGCAAATTTCTTGTTATGGACTTAGATTCTATGGAGGAGGAATTAGTACTCTTGCTAATATTCCATAAACATAAATGTTGTCAACTATTTAGGCATAGATTCTGAATATATTTATTTTATCTAAAATTAGTTTTTCTAATTAATACTGTCTTATATACTGTTTGGTCAACCGTAGGAAGAATTTTTATTGCGAGGAACCTGTATATATGCGGTTAATTCTTATGCATTCGTTCTTCTAAAATTAAGTAATTATAAACTAATTATAAAATTTAATGAATGAGAAATTAGTTGCACACTCTTACTATCTTTAGGATTGAAAATTTTTAGTTCAAAACTGAGACTACGTTCTTAATATGAGTCTTGTTCTTTATCTTATAATTTGTGAACACATGTGAAGTACTTTTTTTTCTGAGTATGCTTGTTATGGGAATAGTAAATCTGAAAGAAGATTCATATTATTTAAAACTTTCAAGTGAGAACAATAACCAGAAAATAAGACACAATTCGTATTGAATGTACTCAGAAAGAGTTGCTTTGCAGATTTGTGGACAGGGGATAATATTAAAAATGATTTTGTAGTGCTATTTGCTTTCCGAGTTGTAAAGCTATTACCCCAATAAACTTGTAGTCACGATGAAATTTATACATTAAGTTTTAGTGGGTGTGAAAGGTGGGGAATAGTAAACTGCAAATAAGGCTTAAATAGTTCCTCTAAGTTTTAAGCTATATGAGTGTGTGTCATGAAGCTTCATTGCCATATATTTTCCCTCCAGGGTGAATCGTTTGGTAGAAAAAATAACAATGAACAGATTTTCAATATTTCTCAAGTCGTAAGATTTATAAGATATAGTTTGTATTAGTTTAAGCCGATTGATTTGAATTTCATGTAAACCTTAGTCACATTAGTATATGCATTATTTGATTATTTTATTATTTTATTATCTCCTTAAAATTACCTTGCATAACAGACATAAACCGCATTAAACTCTGTGGAAACAATTATCTTCAAACCAATTTTTTGTGCTTGAGGGGCTTATTATTCATCAAGTGTGAAACGCTTAAAAGACAAGAGTTGGGGCACTGTAAGCAAATAGGCGGAAGTGTGTTTTATTGACTTCTATGAAGCTTTTTTTTAAAGGAGCTGATATGTGCTTCATTTCCTCATGTATATGACACTTGCTTTTCTGGGTAAGCATTTTTTATATGCCTTTTTATCACATTCGCCTTATACTGCTCGTAAGGTGCAATACATCCTCACATGATCTTGTTCTTGGCAGTTTGATTCCTTAAAGCTAATTCTGTAATGAAGTAAATACTATAGATTATAAAAATAAAAGTTTTAATTTCTTTTACCCTAGTAAATATAAGGAAGAGTTTGACCTTAAATGTAGATTGTTGGTTTTTTTCGTTTATTTTCCTCATCAGCACTTATAATTCCAGCGGGATCTAAGTCTGATACAATACCTTTGTTGACAACCACTAGTCCATTACTGCTCCTTAGTTCATATATATAATTATTTTTCTTGGTGTCATCGAAATCTTTTGTTATGATCGTAATGTTACTTTCAGAATCAATTTGTTTTTTGATTTGTGTATATAGCCTATGCTTGAAGGAACACTATGGAAAGTGCTGTTGTCAATTAAACATTCTAAAAGAATATTGAAAAAAAAAATTGTGTTTAGAAAGCAAAAATTAATGTGCTTTTCTTGACGAATCCTAGTAATCCATTAGTACCATTGTTAAAACATATAGTTTGAAAATTTGAGTGCAGTAGTTATTCACTACACACAATCTCTAATTTCATATTCAACGATACTTACAAAATGTGGTTACCTAAAAAAGAAAGGAATAGTTAAGAGCAAATATTATGCTGTGTTAGATTGTTTTTAAAATCGA